>NW_008593661.1:3221-16612 GCF_000691845.1 Merops nubicus | reverse complement strand
CCACGCCCGCCGGTCCTCCTGAGCTGCCGGGGCACCGCTCTGCTCGGCCGGTCGGCACGTGAGGAGCCACCCTCCAGAATGGCCCTGGTGGATAAACACAAAGTCAAGCGGCAGCGGCTGGACAGGATTTGTGAAGGTAGGAGCACGCTCCAGTTGTTCTGTGGAAGCTGACAGATGGTTAAAGTAGAATACCTGTTTTTAACTTGGTTCTCAGGGCGTTTAGACATAAAGAGATCCACATCCCAGACGAGATCCCCTGTCCCCTCTCTCTTGGTTGCAGCTACACTGTTGTTGAGACACTGGGAGATTGTATACTGCTTACTCATTTGAAAGTCATCTGTAATGCTGAGAACAGGTTTTTTTTTAATTACCAGGTTTTCTCCTTTTTGCCTCATGATCTAGTCAGTCCAACTTTGAAATATAGATTAAATTTATACCGTCTTTAGAAAAGAGCTATGCTCTCTTAAATGTGCTGCTTTCAGGAGGTCTCCTCTGACTGGAGAAAGAGCCAGGACACAGAGGTTGGTGCCATAACTTTTCCTTTTTCCTTTTCCTTTTTCCTTTTCCTTTTTCCTTTTCCTTTTTCCTTTTTCCCACTGTTTCAGGTTCCATGTATCCATCTTTCTCCTTTTCCCTTTTCCTTTTCCTTTTCCCTTTCCCTTTCCCTTTCCCTTTCCCTTTTCCCATTTCCTTCCTTTCCAGTTCCAGTTGCAGTGTCCAAGAGAAGTGTCACTCAGGAGGTGTGAAAGTGGCCATTCTCCTGTAATATTGACTATCATCTTATAAGAAACAGATGGAAAATTTAGGAGTTGTTGTTGGAACATTTCTTGTGGTTTTGGGCATATTGTTGGAACAGCTTTTCTTTTGTTGGTGTGTGGTGCTGAGGCAGACTTGCTGTAAAACCTTCTTTATTAATAGTATGTTAGTGTCACAGCACAGGTGTCTTTCACCTTCTATCTCAATTTTCCAGCAGAAGAAGTTTGTGGGTAACCTTTTTGAGCAGCTCACATAGTTACTCATCATAGAACTCCAGTGATGACAAACAAGCTCTGACTTTTTGGTGTACACTCCAATAATTCTCCTACGCAGACCAACACTCATGCAAGTTTCTCCATCAGCAGCAAAGGCAGAGGAGAGTGTTATTTTAGGAAGGATATCTTAAGTTGTGTCCTCTAAAGGGTTCCACTGTTCATCTGCTCTTCAGGAGATGGAGAGTGCCCTGCAGGGTAACTGTTTGCAGTATTACTTGAATGCCAACGAGGTGAAATAGGTTTTGCTCGTGGATGAAAGTGCAGAGCTCACAGAGGGGTTCTACTGTGTCCATTAGAGCAAGATGTGGAGGGGTTGGGGAGTTTCCAGAGAGGATAAAATCATGATCTGCAGGACTGGATAGGTTTTGCCTTGATTTTTGTGTGTTATATATTCGTTACTCTAGCACATCAAAGTAAAACTCCCTTGCTGTCGCTCTAAACTTGTCATAAGTTACTTAATTCTATTAATTTTACTCTTAAATTTGGAGGGGGGAGGCAGAGCAGACAAGATGAGAGTTAGGAAGGAGTATCCAGGGCACACTACAGTGTGGAGCTGTGTATTTCTCCTCCTGAATGTCATAAACACTCAGGTGTAGTATGCTATCTCATCTTCCAAATTTACTTTGAACTCGACTTAAAAGAGTTGTATCAGCTGAGCCTGGATTTTCAAAAGCTGCCTTCCTGGTTTGATGTTTACTATCAGATCTACTTGCTGAGTGTACAAGAAATTCAAAAGGATCACACGACAAACCTGCTAACGGAGCTTTAGATGTGATTGAAGTTTAGATTATTTTCCTCTGATATATGAGCTTTTTTCTTCTTTCTCGGTCAAAAGATATTCTTTTCTAATCTGTAAATGTGCAGAAGACATAAATTTTTTTGGAGTATAGTTTGTCATTTGCCACTTGTGTTGGGATTTGATTGGAACAATGGGATTCCCTGTTGCAAGGCACTGCTGTGTTGTGTTTATAACCAACAGATTAGGATGGAGTGTAACTAACATTGTAAAAATTACCTTGAAAAATGCAAAAATCTTAGGATTTGCCAAAATACTGGATTTACAGGCCAGCAGTATGCTGCAGTGCAGCCTCTGATGGCTATTTTTTATTATAGGCTTCAAATCTTGGATTATGGCATAGTAAAAGCATGGAAGAGGGGCCATTCCAGGTGCTGTGAAAATGCCTTTGAAAAAGAAAAAAACTACTGTTTGAAATCTATTTCAAGAGCTGTAACCCTTTCTTTTTATATAGGAATTAGGATTATATGGATTTGAAGCAAATTTGATTCCAGTTTTGTCATTTGAGGTGTTCCTGTCCCTTGAAATGAGCTTTTTTCATGGTTTTGTCATGAAACATATATGGATTAATGGGTGAAAGATGATGAGAAATTAGGGAACTACTTCAGCAAACTGAGGAGAGGGGTCTTTGCTAACAGAGTGGTGTTCAGGGAGAGGAACCTCTACTGCTCCATCAAGCCAAGTGCAACATGGTTCAAAGAAGTTGCTTTTAACAAGTTCCTGTTCTCTAAAAGCACTTCTGCAGCTTTTCAAACAAGTGGACAGGCTACAAAGCTGTATTTTCCTGATGAAAACCTGTTTGTAGTACCTAGGTGGATTCCTGTGCTTTTTATGAAGTTGTGTAAACTGTCTCATCCCTTTTACTACTCATATCTCATAAGAAGCCCTTGGAGAGTTTGCTAGGAACAGGCTTTATTCCATGTAGCTGGATGGTGGCAGGTCTGGAGGTGAAATATCCTTGGGCTACATGTTGTAATCACTATCCCTGCTGCCAAATGGATTTGTCTTCATATATTTCCTTTAGGAATTACTGAAAACATAACTAGGTACACGTTGAGGGAAATGGCTTACAAACTGCCACGGTATTAAAGGAGTGCATTAAGAAGCTGCAATATTTGTATTACTCTGTTAAACGTGCATCTGGCATGGGAAAATAATCCAAGCCATGCAAGGGGGTAGTATCTTTCAAAACGTCAGTTTGTAGCTTTTATAGCCAGGTTTATGAGGCTGCCAGGAAGAGAAGCAGTTTGGTCTCTTTGTGTTACTCAGCTTGACTAGTTCCTCTGGATTTTTAATCTATAGTTGTGGCATCTTTGTCTGACCACGTTAATTTTGTGCTAATCAGGCTGGTTTGGAGAGGTGATCTCTGCACCACCTGACAGATTTTGCACTATAGAAAAAATACGGGTGGGATAACGGTGCAGATTTGAGGGGATAAAGGAATTTTAGGACAACAGCCTGCTGTAAAGACATTTAGAGTAGTCTGTTAAGGATTAAGTGGGTTTGTGAAGCGAAGCTGATGCGTGCTCGCAGGGATCTCGGCTTGCCCCTTTCTTGCTTTTCTGGTTGTCCCAGAGAGTTTGGGTGCCTATGCTGTAATTGGATCCATGTGGGTGGAAAGATGTACCCAGTGAATGGCTGGGGCTCTTGAAAATAATATATGCAGAGTGGTTTACATAATTCCTGTTTGTGGAATTGTGTCTAATTACGTAGCGGATCAAAATATGCTGCAGCGGTGGAGCTGCTGGTGCTGTGTTGAGTTAGACTCGTCCAGCACCCCCTAGTTCAAATCCTGTTCCCATTAGCTTCTAATTTTGCCACATTTTAAATCTGTTTGAGCTGAAATTTTCCATTCCATGGTGAGTTTTTACCTCAGGGTGAATGAACAAAAAAAAACCAAACCAAAGTTCGAGAATATATTGTGGAGCCGTGTCTGGGCAGGAGATGGAGGAGGATGTTGGGTTTGCTACAACTGAAGCAAAGCAGAGCTGCAGTCCTGCAGCCATGCAGCAGGGAAGGCACGGTACCTGCCTGCTCTGTTTTAGATAAAAAAGGGTTTGTATTTTGCAGAAGAGTTGCTGTGGTGTCAGCAGCATGCTTGTTTTGTTCCCAGATTTGGGGCCATTTCCCAGCCTTTGAAGGGAGTGAAGCGAGTGCAGCTAGTGCAGCTGAAGGTGTCTCGTGTGCTTTGTGATGTTCCCCTGGGCACAGGGGAGGTGAGTGTGAGGTGGGGACCTCTGCCAGAGCCTGCAGAGGGGGAGCAGCACAGTTCAGTGACAATGAGCACAGACCACAAGGGCCCCTCACTATGAGAAGGACCTTGAGGGGCTGGAGCAGGTCCAAGGAAGGGCGATGAAGCTGGGGAAGGGTCTAGAGAACAAGTGTGGTGAGGAGTGGCTGAGGGACCTGGGGGTGCTGAGCCTGGAGCAAAGGAGGCTCAGGGGAGACCTTCTGGCTCTCCACAGATCCCTGAAAGGAGGTTGGAGCCAGGTCGGGCTCTTCTCCCAAGGAACAAGTATCAACACAAGAGGAAATGGCCTCAAGTTGCACCAGGGAAGGCTGAGGTTGGACATGAGGAAAAATGTCTTCCCAAAAGTGTTGTCCAGGCCTGTCCCAGGCTGACCAGGGCAGTGGTGGAGTCCCCATCCCAGGGATTGAAAAGCCATGGAGACGTGGTGCTGAGGGACATGGGTTAGTGGTGGACCTGGCAGTGCTGGATTGATAGTTAGACTCAATGATCTTAAAAGTCTTTTCCAACCAAAATGATTCTGTGATTGTATGATTCTAAACTGGAGCACAGAGGCAGGACAGGCCCTGCATGAGGAAGGTGAGAGCAGGAAATAAGCAGAAATAAGGTTACCCTCTATCCTTCATGACCACCCTGATTTTAATTTGTTCCGATGGTCTCCAGTTGCATGATCCTACAGGTATGTGTGTCATTTTTCCTTCTGTTGTAAGACTGGCAGTTTCCTCCTGCCCTTCCTCAGCTCCCAGCCTCCTCTGCCTCCCTCTGGGCAGCAGAGAGGGACTGAAGCTCCAGGCTGACCTGCAGCAGGCCCTGCTAAGCTGACAGTGTGGGCAGGAGGTGCAGAATTTTCCCTTGCTGTCTCAACGAAGGGAGGAAGGTTCAGCTGCAGAATCTGGCCATGGACAGTGGTGTCCTGGCTGTGCAGTGTCCTGACCAAGGTGGCTTGTTGCAGTGTGGACTCCCAGCAGCGATTTCCAGCCACCAGCAGCAGTAACCCTCAGGGCAGAAGCTCACCTGCCCTTCATTTACAAAACCACAACAGAGGGAGATGAAGTGTATTTGTTTCTGTGCTACCTGGGGTAGAACAAGGTGTGCTGTGCAAGGAAATAACTTGAGGCATCACTTCTGCTGCCCAGCCTGCTGCTTCCTCAGCTGGTCTTAGCCTGTGCTTCTGTGAATAGGGTTAGAAAAATATGCTGTAATACCTGGAGCTAGGCAGGGAGTGAGGAGCAGCCAGCACTTGCTGGCAGTGTCTTCGGGAGAAGGAGCTGTGGCAGTGTACAAGGTTGTGTTGCCATTTCCTTCTGGAATGTAGAATCTTAATGGGGATAAGATAGAGACTTAATGGGGAAGGACCTGTGAGACATGAGCCAGCAATGTGGTCTTGTAGCCAAGAAGGCCAGTGGTCGTCTGGGGTGCATTAAGAAGAGTGTGGCCAGCAGGTCAAGGGAGCTTCTCCTGCCCCTCTACTCTGCCCTACTGAGGCCACCTCTGCAGGATTGTGCCCAGCTCCAGGCTTTCCAGTTCAAGAGAGACAAGGAACCACTGGAGAGGGTTCAGTGGAGGCTACAGAGGGGACTGGAGCATCTCTGTGCTGAGGAAAAGCTGAGAGCCCTGGGGCTGTTCAGCCTGGAGAAGAGAAGGCTGAGAGTGGATCTGACCCATGCTTACCCATGTCTAAAGGGCAGGGTCAAGAGTCTGGGGCCAGACTCTTGTCAGTGGTGCCCAGCAACAGGACAAGGACCAGCAGGCTCAAACTGGAACCCAGGAGGCTCCATCTGAACAGGAGGAAAAAATTCTTTGGTGTGAGGCTGGCAGAGCTCTGGAGCAGCTGCCCAGAGAGGTTGTGGAGAGATTCCTGCTCTGGAGAGATTCCAAACCCACCCAGACACCATCCTGGGCACCCTGCTGTGGGTGAGCTGCTGGAGCAGGGGGGTTGGAGGAGATGATCTCCAGAGGTCCCTTCCCACTGGTACCATTCTGGGCTTCTGTGTGACAGGACAGTGGTGGTGGCACATCCAGGATGCAAGACGACAGTGTCTTGTCTGTGTGCACAATACAGGTTCCCCAGCACCACCAAATTCCTCTCAGATGATCCCAAGTGCTGCCTCTGCTCCATACCATTGCAGCTGCACCAGCCTGGTGTCTTCAACACCAGTGCCATGAAATTTTAATACCTGGTTTTATAGGTTAAGGTTTTCACTGACATTTATGAGTCAGTTGAGCTTTCAACACACACGCCCTGAAAGTGGCGGCCCTGAGATGAACAAGAAGCAAAGAGAAAAAATAATTGCAAAGCTGAGTGAACCCAGACATTTTCTGAGAGAGTTTTTGCTTTAGGATTTGTTTTCCTACAGTGGGAAGCCATGTCCTTACACGTCAGCTTGGGCCACCAAAGCTGTCCATGCTTCCCAGACTAACAGAACTGTTTGCAGTGCCAAATAAATCATTCCTATCCAGTAATACTGGAATAAATACACTATGTAATGTTAGGTGTTGTGGCAAACAGAAAGGTGGATCTGTGGCAGGGGTGCTTTGTACCTGCTCTTTATTCCAGTTTCTCATCCAGAGAAGTGGACTTCCTGTTCATGCTCTCCATCATGGCTTGTAGTGCACTTCCTTATCATGAAAAGTAAAAAAACTAACTCTAAATGAAAGTTCCCCTGAAGAGCTGTAGTGGTTCTGGCTGTTCAGCAGTGTTTGAACAGTGTCCTTGAGGTCTGGGCTGGCACACCACCCAGCAGAACACAGAACAGGTTCTCATTCCACAGCTCCAGTCCCTCCACACTGAAAAACAGAAGAACCTGGCTCACGGCAGCAGAGGTACTTAAAACTACAAGGCAATCAAAACACAAGTGCAGGCAACCTGAATTCTGCCTTCCTCTCCTTTTCCAGCCCTTACTGTTCTGTTAACATAGTATTGCAGAGGAGAAGTCAGTTACAAGACACCGTGGTACGTGTAATGCCAGAAGATGAATTGTTTCAGTGCTCAGCATCTCTCTGCCAGACCGTTGTGTGTCTGAGGGTCTCAGGAGTGACTGGGCAACTCTGGCAAGTGCCTGCCTCCAGTTCTTGCTTGGATAACCTAACAGTGGCCAAAATGAGTATGCTTGCAATGTGGGTGGAGGATTTTTCTTCCATTCTTGCAAATCTGGATGCCAAGTAGCATCTGATAATACTTATTTTTACTGCTTGGAAATAGAATCTTATTATCTCAGGAAATTCTTATCACCACTAGTCATTTGATGAGAAACAATGAGTTAAAGATGATATCAAGTGTGGAAGAAACTGCTTGTCCTGAGCAAAAGGGACTTACTTAGAATAAATATAGACCTTTTATTTTTCTAGTGGATTTTAGTTTCTTTGTTCCATCAATATAAAGCACAGTACAAGGATCTCTCCCCCCACAATAAAGCCTTTTATAGTTTTGATTTTTTTTTTTAAGTTTCCACCTCAAAGCACAGAAACTATCAGGCTTTTAAGGAAGGGTTGCTTACCACATTTTGCCTAGAGAAAAAAGCAGAGTTAGCTTGTCAGATCCTCTGCACCCTGTGCTGATTTATGCTGACTGAAGATCTGTCTGACTGCTTCTAATGTTTTGCTCTTCTGAGAGTCATATGAAGCTCTTTAGCTTTTGTGGAGGTTTCAGAAAATCCCTTCAAATTCATACAAAATCTGGATTACTCCTCATTTTACCAGTGTAGGCGATGAAAAGTTTGCCAACCAGTAGTTCTCTTATGTGTGCCTGATAGAGGCATAGCAGGTTTGGGAATTCCTTGCCATTAATAGGCTTTGTAAAATTTTAGGATTTAGGAAAAAAAAAATTGGACAGAATCTTCTAGTTGAAGTTCAAGCAACCTCAGTGGGTTTACAGGCGTTATTTAAGCTTGTTGCCCTTGTTCCATCATTTTCAACCCTTTTGCTGTGCTGAATCCAGAACTCTCTGTTTTTAAGAGGACCTCCTCTGCTTTGGGATGGAGGCACCACGTAACTCCAGGTGTGCTGTAGTCCTTGCAGCATGGGCATGTAAGCTGCTCAGGTTGGCTTCCAGTTGTGCACAGATTTGGTTTCTATACATCCACTTCTGTGCAGTCTATCTCCTGTGACGTGCCATAGGGGATACACATGACAAGATGCAGGACTTGAGCCAGATATGAAACCAGCCTGACAAAATCCCCCAGGCATCCGGTAAAGAGTAAGATACATTCAGATAAGGTCACAGACAAAAATGTCATTCATTTGGCATGCAGCTTTTTTTGTAATAGATACAGGACTCAAACTACTGCAAGGGGAGCTCCCCTTTCCCTGCTTCTCCAGTGCTGTATGCACAGAAACAGGAGAAAATCCTGGTGTGTTCTCCTTGCCTTTAAGCCCACATTTATGCTAATTTAATACGTGTTTAACTCTTAATTCTGCCTCTTATTTTTCCATTTTCCCCAGCCTGAAGTTTCCATGTAACATGCTTTATAACTTCATGTCATTAATTAAGAAACAATTACAGCTGATGACTTCAATACCATGAACTTAATTTTCATCCTTACCACATTTCCCATTTAAATTAACTGGTTTAGGGATTAACATGTTGTCATCATATCTGGGGATTTTTTTCTCCTTACTCTAAATCCTCCCCCGCATTTAAAGATTACTCAGAAAAATGATAATATCCCCAGAATATGTGATGAGAAGCTGTGTTGAGGGGTTTGTTTCCTGTTCCCAAGCTCTGGAGTTTGGGAGTGCTGCAGAAGCCAGCTCCAGCATCCAAGGGGTAGAAGTTGGCTGCTTTACCTCTGACACATCTGATGGGAAATCACCAGCCCTTGCCTTCAAAATACCAGAAATAAACTCCTATCTAAGTCCTAAGTTAGAATCTTTCAAGGACTGATGGTGTTTGGATCAGGACCAGATTTCAAGGTTTGATTCTGATTCTGCTGAATATTTACTAGTAAATATTTTGACAGGAGTAGGACATCTGGCTGTACTAAAATAAAGCTGCAGAGAAACACATTACACAACTTTTCTATTTCTTTGGTATCTACAAACAGATGTAATGGATCCAAGTGCCAAAACGGTGAAGGTTTTGATGACATCTTTTGTATCTGAGAGCTTTCTTCCAAGAGCACGTTTTCTGGAGCTGGTTGTGCATTTTTCTTGCCTTAAAATTGAATGGTATTGATCGTTTCTTACTGACACTTTTGTAGAGCCCATTAGCTTAACACTATTAATTTGGTTTGTCTTTTTTTTTTTTCAGATAGTCTTTTTAGGGCATTTTTAACACAAAACTCTCTCTGCTGCCATCTAGCACCTCAAAACTTACTGATAAACAGCTTCAGTTCACAGAAGAGCCTGTAGTTATGGTTGGACATCCATTTTTGAGAGGAAACAGCATCCCTGCCTGCTGATGAGAACAGGATAGGATCAGCAAACCAGGCTAAGCAGGGGACGTAGAGCTGGCAGCTTCAGCCATGGGGGAGCAGCCATCCCCCATAACCATCCCCATGGATGGTGAGGAACCACAGGAAGACATACCCATAGATGTGATCCCTCCACTTTTGATACTTTGATGTGATTATTCCAATACAATAATACAAAATACCAGTCTTTTTAAAAAGTAATGCATAAATGTTCTTTTTTTTTTTTTTAGCTGAAGTAACATTTCCTCCTGCTTTGTTTTGGTTTTGGTTTTTATCTGCATTGGGTCTACAAGGGAAGTACATATTTCAGGCTCTTGGTGTCATCGAGGTGAACTCCAGCCTGTTTATCTCCCCAGGAACGTGTTACAATCTAGTCATTAATTATTTTTTATGCAAAGCCCAGACATGCATGGCAGAGTTCAGAATTACAATATATATTCATTTAACAATGGATTTCTCTGCTGCTTTCTGGGACAGATATAATTCCCATGCTTTTCATTACACGTGGTATTTAAATCTTGATCCTGAATTCTTATTAAAAATGATGAGATTTGACCTCAAAGTCTAATACAGAGTTTTGGAGACAAGGTGCTTGACGTGATTTCTAGAGGATTATTTTTAAGAGCATTCGTAGATTAGATCTTTGTGAATAGTTGAGGGATGTGCCCAATGAACCTCATCTGCTGATTTTAGACTGCTGTTCAGCCTCCAGATTGATTTTCATTTTGTAGTCCTCAGAAGCGTGTCTCTTTGTGGTGTAGGGTACATCTGATATTTTTATTATCCCTTTGTTGATGTGGGAATGTGACAATGCTGTTTCTGCGAACTTTTATTGCAGTTTCCCCACACTTGAAGGCAAAATCGTTGCTGACTGAAGTTTCAAGAGTTTGTAGGGCTGGTTCCAAAGGCTCACAGTGTGTTCTACAGCTGGGCTTCATGTTTTTAACTGGGAATGTGCTTTAGATGTTTACTGGCCCCCTGGAGAGTTACCTGCAACTCAGTTCTCATCCCAGACAACATGTCACGAGACTTTTGCCAGGGGAGCAGGATCAGAGAATCCCAGCATGGTGGGGGTTGGAAGGGACCTCTGGAGATTGTCTCCTCCAACCCCCCTGCTCCAGCAGGTCACCCACAGCAGGGTGCCCAGGATGGCATCCAAGCAGGTTTGGAATCTCTCCAGAGCAGGAGACTCCACAGCCTCTCTGGGCAGCTGCTCCAGGCTCGGCCACCCTCACAGCAAAGAATTTTTTCGTCCTGTTCAGATGGAACCTCCTGGGCTCCAGTTTGTCCCTGTTGCCCCTTGTCCTCTCACTGGGCACCTCTGACAAGAGTCTGGCTCCAGCCTCTTGACCCCTGCCCTTTAGCTCTTGATGAGCATTGATCAGATCCCCTCTGAGTTGAGTCTTCTCCAGGCTGAACAGCCCCAGGGCTCTCAGCATAACATGAGGTGAGAAGTTACCACCTGCTCACCGGATGCTTCTGCACATACCCTTATTCTGCATTATATCCAGGGTAACTGGAGGTGGGACACCCTTCAGTGGAAGGCAGATGAAATGCCTCCAGCTGGAGAGTTGTTGGCACATGTTAATGATTTGAGACGTGGCACTGGCTGGCCGGGAGGGCCGGAAGGAACTTTTTTCTACATCAAAGTCTTTCCAAGCAGAGATAGGTGTGGAAAAGCAGCAGAGAGGCACGTGGTCAGGTCTGTAGTGGTCAAGTGGAGGGTCACTGTAGTTCCCTTAAGTGAAATGTCTCCGTGCACCTTCTCGGCACAACGCCAGCTGGCGTGAGTGGAGGAGGCTTCACATCCTCTCCCGTCACATTGACCTGTGGGGTTTGGGGGATTCTTTAGAGAAATCACCCAGAATGGCACAGCAATGCTGTGTTACAGATTTTGAGAGTGAATATCTCATAATTTGGCATAGGCAGTAGGCTCCTTTGCTGTGCCTCCACGTTGATTCAGGTAGGATATTGACCTTTTCTTTGCCATACGCATGGGCCCGTTTGTGTGTAAGCAGTTAGAGGTTCCAGTTTGTTCCAGTAACTGGTAATGCCCATGAGCCAGTGGCCCAGGCACTTTTCCATCCCAGCGCCGGGGGGCTGAGCTGCAAATGGATGTAAGCTTTGGGGTTTTTGCTTTAAAGTCATCAAAATGCAGACTTCCATGAGGCAATGATTGTTTAATTATCGGCTGATCTTAAAAGCGTTTTGTTGTAACGTACCAAGTTGGTATTTGAGAGTGTTTTGTTGAAGTTACAAAGCATCTATGCTTTTTGGGTTTGGAAATTGGTAAAAGCATGTGGCATGGCTTCAAGCGCTGAGTGCTTTCAGATGCTCTTCTGTTCCTTTGATTATTGAAAATGATTCCAGCACAATCCTGCTAATTTTCTCTTTGTACTCCTCTAATTTCAGGAGACTGTTAGAAAGTCCATCTAGGCAGAGTGCTTATTGCTGCTGTGAGAGAGATTTGTGCAGAGCCAAATTTTAGCAACTGCAGTAATTTCCAAGGATTTAGAGCATATTCTTGCTGCTTTTCCTCCCCTTTTTTTTAAATTTGTGAACACTCGTGTGTGTGTGTGTGTGTGTGTATGTGTGTGTGCATTATTCAGGGTTCATGCTCTTCCTTTTCCTCTCCATAGCATCTGTGGTACACCACAGCATAGTTTAGAACCAGCTTGTTTCTGCTTCCCTGGGATCCTGAAAGGGGAACGTAGGAGGATGATGTTCAGAAAAGGCTCCTCAAGCTCTGAGGGTCGTTAAGCACAAGGACACACAGTCCTTGTAAGCCCCAGGAGTGAGGGCAGAAGCATTTATCCTACCAGTATTTGTACCTATTGTACCTGAAAACACAGGGCAAACACTGGTTAAACTTAACACCATCTGAATGTGATAGGTGTATGTTATCATATCCCTCTTGATGGAAGGGGAATCTGAGAGTAAGGAATAGTCATTTACTCACTGACAGCATAAAGGCTGCATGTCCTGGTACCTGCTCTGTCCATAAACACAAGATATATTTGTTCTTTAGAGGATTTTTTCACTTTTAGGTTTAGGATTCCTTTGCCTTTACAAGTAGCCTTTTCCATACTGGTGCATGTTACAGTTTTTTGCCAGAAATGACATTTGGCATATTCACCGTGTTGTTTCAGTTCCTCTTTCTCCCAGAAGGAAATGATGTGGGAGAAAACATCAACATTTTGCTACATTAAAAATCACTTTTTCTGATACAAACAAGATTTAACTTGTAATTGAAAAGTATTTTAAAATAATAAAAAGCAAAACTAAAACCAATCTGCACTGTTTTGTTACACAGAGTGATTTTTCCAGCAATTTACTTTCAAAACACGTAAATGAAATGTTTTAAATCAACGTGAATTAAATTTCACATCCAGCCTCTCCTGAGTCAGCGCTGCAGACACCAAAAAACCTTGTTTACATAGTTGTGTTGGAGATTGAGCATCCTGATATCTTATCATAGGTTTTATGTGTGGAACAGGCTCTCCTCATGGGAGGAAGACAGCACTCCTAGCACTGAGGAAGGTATTTGTTTCAGATCCATTGTGAGTTGTTTCCAGAAGTGGATTTCATGCCATCCATTCTTGAAAGTGGTGTTCAAATGATGGTCTCACCTTTCTTCTGCTTTGTCTTGTTTGGTTTTTTTTTTTCAGAGCAGGCTTCTTCTGTAGTTGTTGTATCACAGCACAGTTTATCATGTATTAGATCAATGCTAAACTGAAACTCAGAGTATGAACTCAAAGCTGTGTGTTTTTCACATGATCTGAAATACCAGAGTGTTTAATCTCTTGATCAGCTTTTTTTTTTTTTTTTTTTACCTCTAGAATTAAAAGATAAAGGGAGAATAAATTGTCTGCCTGTCCTGCAGTCCTTCATCTCCCCCTCATGTC
>NW_008593661.1:261-3203 GCF_000691845.1 Merops nubicus | reverse complement strand
ACCTCCTCCACTCCCAAGAATCACAGATGAGATTGGTGGTGTTGGGTTGTGCCCTGGTGCCCCCATGTCCTCTCTTGGCCATGGCTGCCTGGGTTGAATTCCAAAACAGCTAAGGAGTTAACAGGAATTTGCATGGGCACGGCTTTTAACAGTGCCAGAAAAAAAGACAAATGAAGGACCCTTACTGCCCATCCATCAATATTTCATTTCGACCATTTCTTATTCATTTCTTGATTCACTGTGGGTGTAACGTTTCCTTTGCTGCCCTGGTGGAATGGGAGGCTGCCCAGGTCCACAGCTCCTGGGCACGTCTGTCCTGATGGCTGTGAGGTTGGTGACAGCTCTTGGTCAGCAAGAAGGGGGACCAGCAGAGCCCTCCAAAGAGGACATGTGTCCTGTGGATGCAGGGAGAAGTACAGGTCCTACAGCCCCTGGTGCCACAGGCATTTACCTCTGCTTGGAGATCAGGAATAGTTAGTTTGTTCCAATGAGGTCAGTGAGCCTGGGACGAATCATCCATATGTATGAGTGTCCCCAGCAGCAGGGCTGAAGGTAAAGTTTCCTGGCCCCTGCGAGGCGGGTGGGAGAAGAGCACGTCCTTCTGCCCAAGGGCTGCAAGGCTGCAGTGGTGCATGGCTGGTTTTCCTGCTCCTGCGCTCGGGTGAGGGGAGTTTGGAGGTGGATCTTCAGGTCCTGCTGTTGCCCATGTGTGCACTGGAGCCAGGCAGGGCTCGGCCACCAGTTACAGATCTGTTGGTTTGGGTGGGGTTCCTTTTGTTTGTAAGTTGTGCCACCCCAGGGCTTGTTGAAGCTTTTGTTTTGTTTTTTTTTTTTTTTCAGAGGTAGTAATGTGCAAAGCTCCCTTGTGACTTCCCTTGTAGTTGTTTAGGATCAGCATCTTTTAAATTTATGTGGCGTGGTTTTTTCCATTGTCATCCAGGGTTTAAATGGTGGTTGTGTTCACTAGTGATTTCTCTAAAGACAATGGTGGAAGTTGCCCTTGATCTATAGACCAGGATTTTATTATTTTTCATATACATTTTTGGTAGCTTTCTTCTGCTGCTTCAGAACAAACAAATGGCACAGATCTCGCTGTATCCAGTTGGGAATACAGTTTATTCTTTAGCAAAATGTTGTTGTAATAAAATGGTTTTGTTTGTTAAAATGTTCTCTGCTTTATTTATAAGCCGCAAATGTGTCTTCTCATTTTGACTCTCACAAAAGAAGAAATTTTCCAATGTGCCTTAAGTTTGTTAGTTAATTCAATATGATGCCAATCAGATATTCTCTGAGAATTGCATAAATAATCTTATGGGGCCCATGTTTTGCAAGTCTGTGTAATATCCAACATAATTTTAAAGACTGTGGTTCTTGGGGATGGAATTGGAGGAGAGACTGTTTGAAGAGGATTTATAATATTTACTGCAATAAAGAAATTTAGGGATTACTCAAAGATCCTGTCAGTATTTGGGTCAGAAATGTAGCCCAGAGGTATTAGTATGATAGGCAAGTATAAGCATTAGACTGTATTAGTGATTTAGCTATCATAATAGCACAATAGTCTATCATGTGATGGCTACTGCACTAAACATTTATTGTGGATTAGCCAGGGAAAAATGTGCAAGCTGTCTTGCAAGCAGACCAGGGAAGGTGACTGCTACTCCTTTCCCCGGGTCCCTCCTCGAAGGGGCACGTTGGTGCTGAAGAAATTTGTGATCAAAGCAGAGAAAGGCAGAATCGTTTCCATCTTGATTTTTTTTTTTTAATTAGAAAAGGCAAATGTTGCTTCACTAGCAGTGGTTGGCAAAATAAGTAACGGTTGACCTATTCTTCTTTGAAAAGGAATATTTGAGCATGGACAGCATGTGGTAATTTAGATACGTGTTTTGGGGAGGCATTTTAATATCGCCTCTGAAAACGGTGACTATATATGGAAAAATTTATTATGTTCCCAAATAATTTTCTGTGGTGTGATTCCATCTAAATCCTTCTGCCTACTCCTAAGTGTAAAAACAGAGCTTAATCTGTGTGAATATTGAAATACTGCTAGATACAAATTGAGTTTTGTCTGATGTTTCTGAGTGTTTGCCCAGCTCATAAACATGTAGGTTTTCCAGAGGAAGCTGGAGATAATAGGCAAAAGTCTACGATTTCTTTTTGATTTGTAAGACTGGACTTCAGATCCTTTGATCCTCCCCTCCTTTTCCATGACCTCTGCTAGGGTCTTAAAATTATACATTCCAGATTACACCTCCACAATTTTCTGTCCCAGGATGATGAAAGGATTTGCGTTTTATGATAATAACCTAAAGAATCCTTTTGGAGCCTAGTTTGTCCAGCTAATTTGAAACTGCAACAAAAAAATGTAATTTCCAAAGCAAATTACAATATTCATAAAGTGTTAAACAGATACCTAACTAATTTCTAATCGCTCTCGTATTCTCGAGTATCTTGCACTGGCCTTTTTTTAGGCCTGCCTGCTTGCTCCTGTTTAATTTGTCCTTAGCTGTGCACGGTGGATTAGCATTTCATCAGGGTGGATTAAGATTGAGCTGACACTGAAGCTTCCTTTTTTTATTTTTCCATGGGCGTGTGTGTAGAGGAGCTACGTGCACGTCCCGTTATCTCCCTGCCCATTCCCGGTGGGCGCTGGCGCGGGCGGGACCCCCGAGCTAAAGAGGCTGCAGACAACAGAAACGGCTGAAACGCCTGGTAAAAAACCGAGCATGCAACAACAGCAACAACAAAATCATTCCCCGGGGAGAGACTGCACCGAGGTGGCCGACTGGGTCGGCGCGGGAGATTTCATCGGGCTAAAATGATGTCACATGGAGTGAGGGCTTTAGTGGTTTTATTTAGCTCCTAATCCCCGCACACTGCTCGGCCAGTTGTCCATGTGCGCTCGCCGTCCCCGGCGGCAGGGGATAAAGCATCTGGGCTGA
>NW_008593661.1:0-222 GCF_000691845.1 Merops nubicus | reverse complement strand
CCGGCCCGGAGCGAGAGCGGGCGGCAGCGGCCGCTGCATGCTTTGCCTACTAAGGTTTCCAAGAATTAATAATTCAGGCAACACTTTGAAAGGCAAAACCGCCCGTCGGTGGTTTCTGAGGTCCCGGGGGGGTTCAGGAGGAGCACGCTCTGGTTTTGATGCGCGCCGGAGAAGCGCTGAGAAGGAAGGTGCCTCCTCTTCTGCGTTTCGGTGGGAGCAAGC
>NW_008593660.1:13468-24607 GCF_000691845.1 Merops nubicus | reverse complement strand
CTCCCCCCAACCCTGCCCCGAGGACTCTGACCCCACGGGCAGGAGAGGGAAGCCGAAGCAGGCGGTGCTGAGCAGCCGCCAGGACAGAGCCGGGGAGGAGCAGAGCAGGATGGACCCCGCCATGGAGCTGGCAGAGGACCCCAGGTGGGTGCCAGGAACCCCTGCGCCACTCTGCAGCTGGGCAAATGCAAGTTTTTGGAGCAGGGTTCTGGGTTATTCACTCTTTGGGAGGTGCCTGTGGGTGAGGCGAGGCAGGCAGGGTACCCTGTGGGGCTGGATGTCCCCAGGTCCCTGCCAGGTCTGGGCAGCGCTCCCCTTATTCTCTGCAGGTTCCCCCGTCCATTGGTGGAGATGCTGATCAGGAACCTGAGCGTGCCAGCAGCCTGCTTCTCCCTGCCACCCACCTCCCGGCAGCTGCTGTGGCGTAGGTGGGGGTACCAGGTGGCAGGGACCCTCCTCTTGCCACTGGCAAGAGCAGGACAGGGATGAAGGAAGCAGGGTGGTGGTGGCAGGTGCAGGCAGGGAGGAGCCCTGAGGAATGGGGAAGCAGCAAGGTGCTGCTGGGGTCTCATCCTCCCACCCCATAGCCCTGCCTGCGGGGATGGGAGCTACCCAGGGAGGGCTGGCACCAGGGCAGGTGACATGGGAGCAGCAGGCAGAAGCATCAGCTCTGGCACAGCCAGATGTGCCAAGGATGTGGCAAGGGGCTTCCCAAAGCTGTGGAGTGGTAGGTTGTGTGGCAGCTCCCCACCGCGGTGGCCCCAGCAGGGACAGAACAGGATGGAACTGGCTTCTCACCCCTCCCTGGCAGAGCTGGACACGGTCCAACTCATCATCATGGGCCTCGCCACTATCATGACACTGCTGTCTGTCGCAATCTTCGTGGAAGAGGCTTTCTACCTCACCCGCAAGATCCGCTGCCCCATCAAGATGAAGACCCTCTGCTGGAGCAGCTCGGCCCCCACGGTGAGCTGGGATGTGGGGCATCACCTGGGGGCTGCAGCCACCCAAGGGGTGCCAGCCCACGGGAGCGGGGAGCAGCAGTGTGCCAAGCTTGCGACTCTGCCAGGTTGTGTCAGTGGTCAGCTGCTTTGGGCTGTGGATCCCACGCTCCATGATGGTGGTGGAGATGGCTACCACATCGTGAGTATCACTTACCCTGGGGCAGGTGCATCAGAGAGCCCACAGGGCTTGACCTTCCTTCCTCCTCCTCCCCAGGTACTTTGCCATCTGCTTCTACCTCCTGATGCTGGTCATGGTGGAGGGCTTTGGGGGGAAGGAGGCATTGCTCAGCACCCTGAAGGATGTGCCCATGGTGGTCAGCACCGGACCCTGCTGCTGCTGCTGCCCCTGCCTGCCCCGAATGACCATGAGCAAGTAAGGGAAACCTGGGGTATGCCCCTACCCTGGGGAGGGCTTTGACCCACTGCTTCTGCTGGGGTGGAAGAGAAGACCCTGAGCAGGGGCTTGGGGACCTTGGGATGCTACTGATCTCTCTTGTTGTACCAGGAGAAAGCTTCAGCTGATGATGCTGGGGACTTTACAGTATGCCTTCTTCAGGGTGGTCGCTGTCTTTCTGGGGCTGGTGCTGGCCACTGATGGGAACTACAACCCTGCTGACGTGAGTGCCAGGGCACGGACCTGGGCAGGGTGGTGTCCTGGATGGGGAGCCTTCACCAGGCCTTGTGTCGCCCAGCAGCCCTGCCAGCCGGGGTGCCTATTCTGTGTGTGTCCCCCAGATCTCGGCAGAGAGCGTGGCCCTCTGGATCAACACCCTGGCTGGAGCCTCCACCCTCTTTGGGCTGTGGGCCTTGGGCATCCTCTTCCGGCAGGCCCAGCTGCACCTGGCTGAGCAGAACATCAGGGCCAAGTTCTTCTGCTTCCAGGTGAGCCCCTGTCCTGCCCAGCTCCCCCCTAGGGGAGGGGATTCTCTGGCACAAGCGGGCTGAGGCAGCGTGGAGGGAACTGGTGGGGCAGGAGCCACCGGCAGGCGCGAGCCCACCGGCAGGCGAGAGCCTGGTCCAGCTGTGGGACGATGGGGAGCGAAGGGCAGGAGCCTGGCAGCACCTCAGGTGTTGGTGGTTGCAGATCCTCCTCGTCCTGACGGCACTGCAGCCTGCCATCTTCAGCATCCTGGCCAACAACGGCAGCATCGCCTGCTCGCCGCCCTTCTCCTCCAAGACCAGGTCGCAGCGTAAGTCGGGAGCCGGGGAAGCGGCGTCGCACCCCCCGGCCGGGCCCCCAGCATGGCAGGGCACGGGGAACGGGCATGGTGGGTGAAAGCAGCTTCCAATGACCATCCTCCTCCTCCTCCAGAGATGAACATGCAGCTGTTGATCCCCCAAACCTTCATCTTGGCAGTGGTGGCACGGATGTACTACCGCAAGCAGGACGACAAGCCGGGCTACCAGCCCAGCAGCTTTGTGCCTCCAGACGCTGATGGCAAGGCGTGAGCAGGAAGGAGCAACCGGGGTGCCAAGGGATGGCGAGGCGAGGGGCTGGTGTGCCCCTTACAGCCACCTCCTCCGGTGCTGGGGAGCTGCTGGCAGCAGGACGCAGAAGGGAAAGGGCATCTTGCCATGGGGTGAAAGGGTCTGAAAGCCAAAAGCCACAAGCCAAAGGGATGCGTGAAGCCCCATCCAGCCTGGGGGGGGCTCTTGTCTCACACTGAATAAAGATGACTTTGTACCAAAGTCTTGCATTGATGACTGAGCTCAGATCATCTCCTGCCCAGGCTGAGCAGGAGATGACTCCACACAGGGGAGGAAGACTGAGCCCAGACCACTGCAGCCATGGCACAGTGCTGTCATGAGGTGCCCAACATCCAGCTGTGACACCAACCTCTGTATGCTGGCAGCCTGGGTCTGACAGCCAAGGCAATACCAGGGCAGTGGTGTTTCCTCCCGAGACTTCTGGGTGAGTCTGGCCCATCCATGGGGCATGTTATCCACAGAGCTGGCTGCTCCCAGCAGCACAGTGGGAGCATCCATACCTGCCAGCCTGTGGCCAGGCAAAGGAGGGAGCTTTGAAGCACCTTCACAACACAGGAAATTAGTTAATGCTGCCTTAACCTGCTGTGCCCAGGATCTGCTCCAGTAGCAGTATCTGCTCCTTGCCTACAACAGATGTGGGGACTGACAGGAGTGCTGATGGCTCACAGAAACCACTGGGTAATCCTTTGAGCCCCACTGAAGCACCTTCTCACTCAAACCACTGCTGAGATGGCAGGTGAGGAAACCACAACGGGAGCTGGCTGTGACAGGGTGGCAGAAGCGATCTGGCACAGACAGAGTGAAATAATTTTGCACTTATTTGGCTAAACATAAAAGCCAAAAACCCAACTCCAGAACAAGCCAGTAAGACACATGGTGTGCACACAGGCCCACACAGACGCCAGCAGAGCCAACACTGACCAGCAAGAGGCAGCTGGAAGGAGCTGCTGCTGTGTGGCTGGGGGTGATGGCAGGACTGGGTGATGCAGCACAGCCAGAGATGGGCAGCAGGTGCCAGATCATCAGCACCAAGACCAGAGCCTGCTGCCAGTCAGCGCCAAAGCTTCTCCTGATCTGCACCCTGGTGCCCTCCCACTGAAATACCTCTGGTCAGGGCAATATGTTAGGGAAGCAAAGAGTCAGAAAGCCAAAGCTCTCAACTTTGATTTGATTAATTTTGGGGAAAAAAGCAATTTTTACATCCCGTGAGGAAGGGGGAAAAGCAATTTAGAGCTTTTTGCAGGTGTCTGTGTTCAAAGTGAGACTGCTCAGCCAGAAGATGCATTGGTGATTCATTATGAGATTCCCAGATTTGAGAGGCTTCTGGCAACAGCACACGGCCACTACCAACCTGGCTTTCTAGGCACCAGTGGAAGCACTGGGACCCCGTGATGTCATGGGTTTGCCAAGAAGCAACACCCAGGCAAGCAGCAAAATACAGGACTCATTCTCCCCATCAGACCCAGCCCCTTACCTGGTACAGGTAGGAAACCCAGACTTTTACAGCAGGGAACCCTTGGCAGTAAGAAGCCCACCCTGAGGTCAGAAGGCAAGATGCAGGGTCAGTCCCACCAGTCACCATTACTGCCACCACTTTGTCTTGGCTGCTCCAGCACCTGCTTCTCTCTGGTTACAAGAACAACGACTGCACGATGAAGCCCCAACCCCCTACAGAATGCACAAAATCATGTCAGTACAGGTGTGTGCCACAATCTTCACAAGAGATTAAAGACATCTTACAGCTCTAAGCAATATGTTTTTCAAGTGCCACACTCTACCAGCATCCCTGGCACCTTCCAGCTTTGCCCTGCTGCTGCTCTTTGCCATCAGGTCTGGCTGCTGGTGCCAGCAGCCTCACATCCCAGATCTACAGAGGAACTTCTCAAAGGAGTTGACGCCTCTGGATTTAGCAGCATCAAACTCCCCATGTTCCTCAATGCACACTAGGAAAGTTTTATTTTTCCCCTCTAACTCTGACTTATTTCTCTTCCACATGCTGCTTCTGAAGAGTGTGGGTGTGTTAGGGGAGTGCAGGACAGCCCTCAAGCAGCAGCACTGGGCACATCTGCAGGTAACAAGATGTTCCTGGAGAACCTGACTCACGTGTTTTGCCCAAAGATGAAGCTCTGTCCTATTCCTGATAGGACAGGGCAGTGCTGGAGATGAGGCTGGGTCAGGAGACCACGAGGAAAAAAACAAAAAAAAAAAAAAAACAAAACCCAAAAACCCACCAAATTAAAAGAAAAAAAACCAACTAGACGACTCTGGGATTTGAGTGTCCAATTTAATTTAAGTGCAAGGAGGAAGCAGGGATTATTGGTTACAAGATACAGCTCTGTTATTCCAAGCTACATGTTAAACCATGGCTGGCTTCTTATGAAGCACACCAGGTTTTACAGAGAGACCAAAGAAACACATTAAGGTCTCTGCAGAAGAAACCACCATCCATAACACCATTGTTAGCCAAATTTACAGAACACTGTTGCATAACTTGTGTTTAAAACAGTAGTAAGGCTCTAAAGCAGCCTGGCCTTCGTGATCCGTCTCGGGAAAGCGACGCAACACCCGTATTGAGGGAAAGGTGAGGAAGGGAAGGTGGGGAAGATGAGGGAAGAGAGAATGTGGGTGATATAATGTAAGTGCTCCTACCACTCATAAAACAGGGGATTAACAACTGGCTTGTGCTAAGTGTCCGTTACTTGCTCTTTACAGCTTAAAATCCATAGCAGCCAGCTACGCTCCCAGAGCCGTGCACATCCCTGCTGAGAGGTCCAAGTGGCAGATGAGGAATCCCCAAAATCCTCTTTCCCATAACAGCTCTGGCCTCCACAGAAGCACCTTTGGGCAGTGTGACAAAAGGATCAACAAGACAAAAGCTGGAAAGAAGCAGCAGCTTGCTCCTACCGTGGGGCTCCTGTGTCCTCTGGAAGCATCCTACCCTCCAGAACCTGGGGCACCACTTGACGCTTTGCCCCCTGCACCCGCTGCTCCCTGAGCCCCGTATCTTGCTGTGAAGACCTCCTCGTGTACTGCTGACCAGGCTCTGAGCTGTCCTCTGCTCCCAGCATCATGGGAGGATACAGGCAACTCAGCCCAGCAGCTCCACCCAGAGACAACGGGTATCACAGGCAAATCCAAACAGAAAAGCAAGCAGGAGCCTCCCGGCTATGTGACAGTGAGTCCAGTCCCTCCCAGCGCTGGTTGCCAGGACAAAGCACAGTGACCTGCTCTGTGCAGAGGCACGCAGCACGGCGAGGGCAAATGCCCGCGTGGAGCCAGAGGCCACGAAGCTCAGCGTTTGTTACAGACACAACAGCCAGCACCACGCGGACCACGGTTTCAAACAAGAAGACATTTAAAAACTTAAAAAGCTGCAGCACTCTCTGGTGCCCTTTCTGGCCTGCCTCAAGGAGCGGGGTAAGTGGGTACGGGCGTTGCACGAGGCAGCTTCACTGCCACACGGGAACGGGACCCTTCACTGGGCACGACGCGCCGGCACCTGCCCGGCCACCCACAGCAGCACGGGCAGCACGGCAGCTGCACGAGGCCACCTCCTGCCATCAGAGCAGCGGCTCCACGGTGCCAGCGAGGCCAGGACTGCTCCAGCCCTCTGAGCACAACGACTGCGACACAGACACGCACAGAGCACGGCGCCGAGGGGCCGTCTGGACAGAGTAAAACTTGTTACACAGCAAAGACCGGGACAAGGAACTTCTCGAGGAATACACGCGTTCACTTCCTACCTGGGCTCTCACACGCCCAAAAATGCACAGACAGAAAGCGCCCTGAAGCAAAGATTCATTCTCTTCTCTCCAACAGCCACCAAGGGCTGAATTTTAGCTCAAGATTTAGGAGTCTTGTTAAGATTAGCTGGAAAGGCCTTTCCCCCACAGCCCCCATACAATTTGGAGCTGTGAATGCTGCGTTTACGGGGCACGCAACTCTGTGGTGCTGTGAGTTCTTCCAGGGTGTAACTCCTGTGTGCTAAGCTGGTGGCCCCCACCCAGCACGTCCTCACTGTGACACACTGGGAAGCCTGGCTAAGAGGTGTGCGAGCACTACAGGGTCTGCTGAAGAGATTCCTATGGGCTCCAGTGCAGTAGAGATGTCTCTGTTTCCTAGAAGCCTCCTCACACCACTGCTTGCTGCGTGCTCTCGAGGTCACGCTGGTTGAGGAACCAAGGGGTCTTTCCTTTGGCAGCGGCACAGTTACTGCCTGGGGGTGAGGGGAATAAGACAGAGGAGCTGAAGGGAAGAAGAGACAGATAGGTCTTTCCACTCTCCCTCTTGTATGGAGGGTTAACAAGGGAAAAGAAACGGAAACGACAGCCACGCTCGAGTGCTATTCTATGCGTGTTAAGAGTATCTTCTTAAAAAATAAAACCCATCTTCTCCCTCAAAACCACTAGAACGTAAACAATAAAAAGGGGATTTGGGGAGGAGAGGGGAGAGGAGGTTTGAATGTGCTTCCAGGCAGCAGCCCTTGCTAAGAGTAGCGGGTGCCTCCAAGGCCCCGTGCTCACCGTCAGCCCTGTTCCTATGGCTCCCTTGCTCATTTAGAGTTCCCCAGTGGGTCTGGACTTTGGATTCGACACTCAGCGGTTTGCAGCACATCCCAGCTGGCAGCTTAATCCTCTTCATCCTCACTGATGTCGTAGGTGACTGCAGACTCGTTCCTGGAGCGGTTGGCAGGTGAGGAAGGAGGAGTCTTGGTTGAAAAGGGCCAGCGGAAGGAGGGAGACGGGGAGCGGTCATGTGTGGGGCTACTGCTGGGACTCTGCTTTGGGCTGATGGCCTGCAGCATCCGGCCCTTGCCCTCCTTCAGCATGTGTTTCTAGTGATGGAAGCAGGAAGACAGTCAGCATGGCTCAAACAGCGACGGGCATGGACACTACTTATAGCTCAGGGAGCATTCTGAGTTGTCTCTTCAATGCTCTGTGCAGTGTAAGAGCTGAAGAAGCCCAGACATCACTCTAGGCTTTGGAAACTGCATACAGTGTAAACACCACCCCCTTGCAAGCACCCCCAACATGAAGTGCCTGTGATATTTGTCCAGCAGCACGGGAGAGCCTGGCAAAAACAAGTAGCTTCAGACTCATCCCAGGCCAGTGACAAAGTGCCTACCAATGTCTTGGCTGTTCAGTGGCCTGCATGACACAAGCTGGAGTTTACAGGCCAGCTTGTGGGACACAGGGACTTTTCATGCTACAACCGTAACTGGCGCTACCCAGAGGCAAGGGTGAAGGCTCCCTGTAAACAGGCTGCCCAAGCCTGGGACAACTTGTCTGGAGATTGGCAGCACATCAAACACTGCAACGAACTGCAAACGTGGGCTCCAGAGGCCCTACAATGACTGCCAAGCTCTCCAACATCCCCTTTCCCCAGAGCAGCTCCTTACCAATGCGCCTTCTGGGCCAAACATCTCCAGGAAGTTGCCGATGAACTCCCGGGACTTCTCTTCCCACTTCTGAATGAGATCAATACTCTTCTCCTCCACTTTTTGGACAAATTCCTTTGATTTCTCCTCTACATCCTTCACTCTCTTTTTCACCTTATCCACACGCTCCTGGAGGTGGTATTTCTTCTCCTGTACAGTAAGTGTTGGATCAGAATACAGCTCACCAGATCTGAGTGGCGACCACCTCTGCTCTGTGTTATTATGCTCAAGTGGTGCTTAAGCCTCAGCATCTCCATTAGTCTTGTGACACTTCTCCTTCACTTCAGTGACACTTCTTCCCTAGACTAAATGGCAGACATAGTGGGGCTGTGAGATGCTTTATGGCAGACCTCACCACAGCACACAGAGTAAGACTAAGTCCAGAGAGAAACACTATCTAATAGGAGTGCATGGAAGAGGGAAATATTTATACAACATACAGATTAGGTTTGAGTGACTTGCTGTGGGTCTCTTTGCATATCATGATAGCACAAGTCTTTCTTCTGAGTGTTTTTAAACAGACCCAGACTTACATGCCAAAGAGAGGCCAAGCAGCCATCCTGTTTCATTTTTGTATTTGATTGCACTTTAAAAAATAGGCATAATATCTCAGTGATGAAAATCCAAATGTTTCCTACTTCACTTCCAACATCAGAAGTGCCCTATGCTACGTACTCTGCTTGTGGGCTAGGGCTGCTCAGTGCTGGATCAGAGCATCTCCTTCTCTCCCACCCAAGCACTGCTGCTGCTGCAGCTCCAGGAAGGGAACAGTGACAACATGATCAGATTGTATCCTAATGAATTACTCTACCTTAACAAAGTGGCGAGGGAAGAGGAGAGAGATGAGGCATGGCAGCTGCTGCCAAGAGCAACCCAAGCCTCACTCAATTCAAGAAAACACACTTTGCTACACACCCTATCTCCAGCTCTTTCAGCAGGTAAAATGTCACCGAGACATCTCTGAGAACAAAGCAGCATTAGCAAAACCCCAGTTCCTCTGGGCAGCTCCCAGAGGCAGTTTCAGGGTCAGAAGAAGTGAAAACAGGATGCCGCTTTGGTGCAACTGCTTAGCTCTGCACACCAGCCTTTTACTGGCATATCGCAGGACTGCGCTACCACTAGACAAGACTCTACATCTTCACACTCTGTAAGGTTCTGCTTCATGTGGCTTGTGGTGAGACATGCTTGGACTCACGTTTATGAAGCTGACGTTGAGCTCTTTAGCTGTGTAGCCTCGCTGCAGGTTCCGTCTGGCGTAAACATCATAGTCCCGCACGATCCGGGTGATGATGTCCGATGTCGAGATCCCCTCCGTCCTCTGAGTTGGTGCAAACATGCCTAAAGTTAGGGAACAGGATCCAGGACAGCTGTAGCAAGACACGGGGCAAAAAGCTGCTGCCAACTCTACTGGGATACAGTCTCTCCTGTCAAGAGCTCATTTCCTAACTATCCTCACACCACCATGTCTTTGTCCTTGAATGTACAATTCCAGGGTCCTATCTGGGACTATAAGGAAGACCTAAGTAAGACCAAAGCATGTCAAAACTAAGTAAAAATACCATGTATTCCAACGAGAAACTCTTCACTTTACCCAATTTAAAGACTATTGACTGCATGAAGAATAGTGTGGTGACAAGGACAGGACAAGTGGTTCTACAGTTTAGTGAGCAGAAATATAACAAGCTCTGGGGTTTGGACAGATTGAAATAAGCTGCATCCCCATTGAGTTTTACAGCAAACAGAGGAGCCACTTTGCCAAGTTCACAGGACTGTCCACTTGTAAGAATCTGTGAGGCAAACCATAGTATTTTTTTCAAAAGATTAATACAATCACAATAACTAGATTGTGGAAGTAGGAATTAATGCTGGGCAAGGCTTGGCCTGAGAGAGGGAACAGTCATAACCTTACAAAGCAGGGCCTAAAACTGGACTGTGTCCTGTCTTCAGAGCGTCTTGGCCAGACCTTCTTCCCAGAGGGGAACTGTCACTTCCCTAGGCATAATCCTGCCATTCAGGGGCACAGGAGAAACTACAGCAGATCTTCGACAGGAAGCCCTGGAGCAACTGACCTAGACTCACCTGCTTCTTTTATATGCTTGTAAACATCATCACTGCCAGCAGAGGAATAGGGGATGTCATCATGTGCGACAAAGTCAATCTGAAAATGAAGAAATCAGAGGGAGTGAACATTCTATCTTGAACATGTTTCCGTCAAAGGATTCTAATGTTTTGCTCAACATCTCCGCGCAGAGGTGTGACAGAGCACAGCAAGACACCTCCCTCTTAAAAAGCTACATAAAGCAGTCCCAAGTTCTTACTGGCAACTGTGTAATAATTGTAAGCACACACCAGAGAGGAAAGGCTGGGACTAAGGACACAGCTGGTTTGAGCTCCACAGAGAAACAGCTTGATCAAAGCAACAAGGGCAAACTAAGCAAACTCCCCTGGAGACTCCTTCACCTCACACAGCAGTTCAACAGATGTTAGAGATGCCTTTCGCTTTATCTTACCGACTGATAAAAGACTCTCAAGACAGCTTGCCTGGTCTCCTGCTGCAGGGAAGCTGATGTAGATCTAAGCTGTTCCTGCTGTAAGCAGGAATTTGGACCAGATGCCCTCCAGAAATCCCTTCCAACCCATGTCATCCTCTCCCTACTGCATTTCACACCAATCTGTAACCAGTGTCGGTCAAATCCTCCTGGAATAGCGAGAACCCTGTCAGGCTTTTTCACCATGTCACAATCTCTACCTTATTTTAACATCACCTGCCAGCTCAGGAAATGCTTCTAGTCTCCCAAAAGACCCACTCAATCCCCATAAGCCAGTTCATTCTATATTTAGAGAAGTTTCAAGAGAAATGGGTTGCTCAAGCAGAGGTTACCCCCACGGATGAACCCCCACAGACAGAGGCTAATCAACATTCGGAACAGATCAGTTGTCCCAAATTACCCTGTGCTCTGCCAGGAACTCCGGGGTGAGCGTCCACGGCGCGTTTCTCAGCACTTCATCCACGTAGCGGCAGTGCTGCACGGCGTCATAGCGCTCGTTTTCATTCATTACTGTGAAGCCCTTGAAGTTGTGGGTTAGCTCATCGCTGCAGACTGAAGAAACAGGCAGAAGAGTGAGCCCGAGGTCCTTACCCTATGCTTCACACTAAAAGGACCTTGCACACCCCCCTCTAAACCAGGCAATGCCAGCTGCTGACAGAGG
>NW_008593660.1:0-13458 GCF_000691845.1 Merops nubicus | reverse complement strand
CTGGCGCTCTTTCAACCTTCTCCCAGCCACAAAGCACCAGGAACAGGGAGCAGTGCAGTGCACTAAGCTCCTGAGCAATTCTAGGCGGGCTGTTTGGGGGATTTCTGCCCAAGCTAGGCACCCACACCCCAAGCCCTTCAGGTCTCTAGAGCCTACAACAGTTATCAAGAAAACCAGGCAACACAGAAGACAACTGTCCTGTATGGAATGGCACCTGGGGGCCTATCGGGCAGCAATCTGCTTTTAAACCTATGGATGTCTCAGGCCCACAAGAAAAAGAAGCATTGCCTAACCTTTCCATTTCATAAAATGCCCTACCACAGCCTAGTTCTTGGAAAGCTGTATTAAAACAAGGGGTGCGTTCACAGCAAATCAAGTGAGCTTCATTATTATGTTCTATGAGAAAGTAAACAAACAACTCTTCATCACCTGCTATGGACGCCATTGAGAAGGAAGGAGTTTTCTTTACTTATCAGACTTAAAAGTAAACAAGGCATTACCAGTCTCACTGGTGCTGGACATATTTATGTTCTCGACAAACAGATGATAAAAGAGTGAGTGAGCTCCAGCTTGGAGCTAAGGCTCTCTTGGGGCACGGTTTCTTGCCTCAGTTCCTGGTGCAAGGGGAGCAGTTCATCCCCCTCCACCTCCTCACCAGTCCCCCAGAGCCAGAGGGCCTGGTTACACACCCTGCTACACGAACATGGCAATAGCTTGACCTGAAGTTATTTTCCTGTTTGATGGACAACACTTATGTACACAGAGATGTCTTTCCTGCAAGACTTCTAAACTCAAAGTGTTTTGTAGGTTGGAGCAACTAATTCACCTCTCCTCCTTCCCTTCCCCTTCCAGACACTGCTGTAGCATGCACAAAAAATGCAGAGGTACCACTATAAAAATGCCTTCAGGAGCGAGTGAAACTGTGAGAAGGAAACAAGCCACACAAAGGTGTTATGATCACTCTTATCACAGCACTGGAGTTTCATGCTGCTTCAGGAAGCTAATGGTAGCTGAGAAAACTAGTTAAAGGTATTCTCACCTCTGATACATTAACACCATTATGCAGCCTGACCAGAGGTCACCTCCTGATAGACAACATGCACAGCCTGACGTGTCTTCAAGGTGGGTGAAGGTACAGGCACAGGGACACGGCCTGGACAGTGTATTACAGCAGCCAGAACAAAGGGTTTCTTTTTTCCCCATTATATTTGTGAAGGAGGCCTGGCTGAAACACCTCTGCTAGATGACCTCAGGCAGTCAGCAGGATATTCCTGGTATTCTCTAAAGACTTTTGAATCTAGCAGACAAAATGGTGAATTTTATTTGGAGAAATGGGGCCTCACTGACTTCCATGTGGACAGGCACACGTCCAAGGAACCACAGCGACCTCCGTGCTCCTAGGAGGACCTGTTGGGATTAGCCATTAGCAATCCCCAGCAGGGAGCTGGAGCAGGGAATAACTTGCAGGACAATACAGGTGACACAAAGCTCAATGAGTTATGGAGGGGCTGTTACTAATTCTTTAACTGTCTCATTCAAGAGGCAGATGTTCAGTTGTCCCCCATATATTTTGATACATGCAACTAACCAGTATGTCCCAAAACAGAGGGATCAAACTAGCACCTGGGATCAAAAATCTTCTCCTTAAGCACTCATTTGGTACAGAGCATCCTTCCGCAGACGTATCCAACTCAACATACTGCTGTAAGATTCCAACAACATTTGGGATAACCAGCTGCAGTGAGAGCCACTGAAGCCAAAACCGCGCTACGTCATCTGTGTGCACAACCACGGCTGGAGGTAAGCTATACCCCTCCAACAGCCAAAGTCAACAAGGTCACTCCTTACCTCCGACAATGAGGTATGTGTTTGGGAAGAGGTTCTTAGCTTGCATCAAGGCCCGGGCATGTCCGGAGTGAAACAAGTCAAATATCCCATCGGCATAAACTCTGACGGGGCGATCCACTGTGCCAGAGGGACAGAGAGACATTTGTGAAGACGCCTTCCTGGAGAAGCAGCTGGTGCTCCCGCCCGCGTTTGGGGACCTCCTGAAACTCATGGGGGTGTTGCCGAAAACAGGTGGAATGCAGAGCCATAGCCAGGAAAGATTTGTGAAGGGGAGAGGCTAGCGATCTGCCTTCCCCCATGGAAACAAATGGAGCTGAGCACTGAGCTGAAACACAGCCTTGTCCACAGGGAGACTCAAAGCCTACCACATACCCACTGAAACAAGCTGAAGGGAGACCAAGGGGAAAGCAAATCCTGGGCGTCTCCCTCCTGTGCAAACCCAAATGTAGCTGTAACTTTTCACATAGCAGCAAGCTACCAGAGGGGAACCAGCCCAAATGTTTTACAGGTGCCTGATTGCGCCCTGCCAGCCAGGATGGCATCTCAAGATCTTTTCAGCATCCTCCTCTGCAGGCAGCTGCCAGAGCTGCCAGTCTGGCTGAGGGAACAGACTGTTCTGATTTCCCACCAGCACTATTGGCTCCCCCAGATATATGAAGTCTATGGCTCTATCCAAAAACCCAGCTGGACTACTCAAAGAAAAGCAGATACACTTCTGCTGAACTGCTGGCACTATCAGCTAAACCCACAAATAAATGGGGAACAAAACCTTCCTCAGGGCACCTCTGCCAGGGGAAACTGCAGCTCAGCTCTTTGAGGTCAGCACAGAGGTAAGGTGAGATAAGTCTAGCACTGCCCTGTAATAGTAGAAGGCTCCCTGACTTCTGGTCTCCTGGTACCACACAGGACTGCAGTCCTCTTGCTGCTGGTAACAGAAAGCCACACGTTCTTGGTATCTGACACAATTGGGAACAGCCTGCTGCTCTCTGGCCCAAATAAGGCAGACAGGCTCAGAGGGTCGGTGTGAGCAGAGGCACACCAAAGCTGTGGTGAGAAAAGGGCAGAGAGAAGACCTATCAGGAGAGCTGAAACCCCAAGGGTCTGGGCAGGGCCCTGAAGGTACCTGGGAGGCAGCAAAAGGATCAGCTGATGCAAAGGTCAGGTTGTTAAATTCAAGCTAAGCAGAGGAGGCAGTTTGAGGACAGCCTCTTAGCAAGTCCCCCTCAGTCTGAAGATGCCAGGAGGCTCTGGAGAGCCAAGGAGCTGGAGATGTGAGATTGCAAAAGCTTTCTGTATGCCAGAAGTGGGCTGGTCCTGGCAGGCCTTTATTAATGTGCAATCATGTTCTGGAAATTGGTGGGAACATCCTTCCCTTTTCCTCCACACTTCCAGCAGCTACAGTGTGTGAGCATGGGCATAAACAGCAAGAAGGAAACAATCAGTGTAGTTCAGTCTCAGCAGGCAGCAGAGCCATTGCTGCTGAAATCAGAGACCTCTGTGCAGGCTCTGGAGACTTTCAGCTAGGAAATTAACATGGAGTGTGAAATGCATGGGATTTCCAGAACCTCTGTCAGGAAACCACTGCCAGGTCTCAACCTGAGCTGGATCATCTCTCAGGAGCAGTCAGGTACGTAGAAGTGCATGATTTTAACTGTTTCTGTACCCGTAACAGAGAGGGAAAGTAGAACAGCAACATCTGCACAGTTTGGCAAGAGAGGGCAGCCATCCTGCAGGAGTCAGTCCTGCCCCGGCCTCCCCAAGACAACAATGTTTCTCCTAGCCTGTCCCTACTATGTTTCATGACACTGACTTTAATTCAAATCCAGGCTAGAATGGGACATTCTGGACAAAAACAGAAGTTGGTTTTACTTGCACTGTTCAAATTTCAGAAAGTCTTTAATTTCAAGCTGCCCCAGAAAGGCAGTAATGAAAAATGTTCAGCCCTGATATTAATCTGTAGCTGTCAGTGGCACATGAAGACCTGAACCACAAATATCTATTTGCTTCAAATAACCTTACTGCTGGAAGTACAGCTCCTCACACATACAGGCTCCAATTTCAGTTGTACTGGCAGGCCCAGCTTTGCATGGGAAGTTATCTAATCACCAAAGCACTAACCAAGGCATTAGCTGCAAACAAGGCTGGTTCGGTCTCAGAGATATCACAATCACACTCACCCCCCAAGCCCCAACTTATAAAATTCCCTCCCAGTCTGATTTTATTTTACTTACAAGGGGTTCCTCTCATCGCTTCTTCATATGTTACTCTGACGTATGGCTTGCTGTAATCGATCTCCACTTCATCTGAAAAGGGAGCTGGCTCCCTCAGTCCCTAAAGAGCCAGAGAAGGTTAGCTGTGAGCAGCACTGGTGAGCGTGGTACCCAACAGCAGCACTGCCACCACTGTCCTAGTCACCGAGCGACTCCCTGCGTCTCTGCAGGATTCAAACACATGTACTGAAAGACTAACTAGTGTTAAACCCCCAAACCACCCTGCAGGGGGAGGAGCCTGCTTTTACAGAAGAAGAGAGAGAAAAGCACAGAAGATGGTAGTCACACTGGACCAAATAGAATGGTAGGCTCAGATCTGCAGCTGATAAACCCCAATTTTTAACAAACAGCAGTTCACAGCAGCACAAGCCAAGCTTCATCAAATCTGTTGCAGCTCCAGCTATGTCCAGCCAGGCAAGACCATCACTTGCTGTGCCCGAGTGCTTGTGCTGTAATGATCGAATTTGAACAGCTCCCCAATTTGAGTATACGAATGAAGAGAAGAGCAATACCAACAGCAGGGCAAACTCCCAGGGAATGTATTGTCACCCATTTCTGAGTCATAGGTAGTGAGATATTCACCTTGACCTGCAGCAGAATATCTCCAACTGCTGCAGAAAAACCCCTCTAATCTGCTGTCTTGACCACAGCAGTATGTTTAATCAGCAGCTGAAGTCCAGGTATTGTTTCTGATCTCCTCTGAGTGGAAACAAAACATCTGCCCTTGCCGTAACAGAATGAACAGCTCTATTTCCTTCTAGCCAGAAGGTGTGGGGCAGCAATGGATGTCTTGTTCCTGGGCCAGAAGACCAGGAAACAAGCTGGCAGACCATTACAATAATACCTTCAAGCTGCAAAAAGCTGATCAGCAGTTTCCTCTCTGGCTTCCAGTCCATTGCAGCATCCTGCCATGGTGCCCAGCACCACTGCAACCAGAAAGACCACTGCTATTATTGCTAATGTCATTCCCTATTAGAGGGCTCAAAGTGAAGTGCATGGGAAAGCAACCACTGACCACTGCAATTAAACCAACCAATACTGCTGACTACCTCCTTTTAGCTTTCTGAGGCTCTAGTGTCCGTGTTTCACACACCACCTCCTCTGCCAGGATCCTTACCATTAGGTAAGGTCTGCAGGTCTCTCCTGTCATCACTGCTATTATATCTGAGGCTTGCAAATAAAACTAGATTCTTTGCAGTTTGGTTGGCACATACCTGATAATGATACTAGGAATCAAAGCATTAAAAAAAACTACCAAAATTATCAGATGATCACAGAGAAACATCCTCAAAAGCTCCTGCCAGAGTCCTACCTTTCCTCTGCAGTGCCTGCGAGAGTCAGGACTCAGACATGCACAGTACTGGGAGCAGTAAAGGCTTCAAGGAAATGTCACAGTCGGGCAACACTATTACTTCTGCTATAATAGATAAATCTTCCACAAAAGGAAGAATAAAAGGAATCTTTCACCAGCAGGTCTGTGTTAGCCTTATGGCTAAAAAAACAGGCAGAAATTTTAGCAAGTTGCTAAAAGTACCTTGTCTTGTGCTGTTCATAGTGCTTTATTTCTAACACAGAATAGACACCAACTTGAAAAGCAAGTGATTCCTATGGAATAACCTGCACTTGAAATACACAGGGTCTTTAGGAGGGACAGGGTAAGTTTTGACAACAGTCAAGGACAAATCACACAACAAGCCTCCACTCCCGGGGCTTGCCTCCCCAGTTCTCACTGCTGGTACTGCTCTTTCTTCACTACCATCTGTCAAATGCCCTGGACAGGACTGAAATACCCCTGAAGAGCAAAACACTGTTACCAGAGATGAAAGCTGCAACACGTCATCATATTTTGCCAAGGACTATGACCCCAGTATGATGTGGCAGGAATGGCAACTGGCTTTTGACAGAGATAAGGGAAGAGAACTAGAGCACATGTGATAGGCAGGACAGCTCCAGGAAGAGAGCAGAATAGAGCTGTAAAAAGCCCATCAGCACAATGTATCAGCAAGGGCAAGTTAAAGTCAGCCCTTTACACAAACATTCACTGGCACATGCCCGCTTTAGAAGAGACCCCACTGGCTTTAGCTTGTTAAAGCCATCCCAAGGTTGATTTAGAAGGCAAAATCCTTTCAGCTTTTTCTTTTTTTTCCCTCAACACCCTCAAAGTACCAGCAACATAAATGCAGTTTCCTGCCAGATCAGGAGAATGAAACAAAATGTCACCTTCCCAGTGTTTCAGAGCAGGGATTCTAACAGATCAACAGTTTGCTTCTGCAGGTGCTTACACAGTCTGGACCCTCCTGCAGTTCCCTGCATTTGAACAGGACTGTGAGGTGCACCAGCCCTTACGTGCTCGCTTGGAGTGTTCCTCCCTCCTGCTGGGTCACTTCAGAAAACCCACCCGTGAGAAATGGATGCTTGCTCCTAGGGGGGATCTGTAGGCGTGCCTCAGCCCCGCGGGCAGGGTCAGCTGAACGCACTACAAACGACCTGGACACACCACAAAAGCAGCTTAGCCACGCTTGCCTCAGACCTAATTTAAGCCCATGTTGTAAGTATGTTATTAGCATGAACAAAGGAAGATTTTAACCCGCCTTTGCAAGGAGGATAGCTGTCATTTGCCTCCCCCCACCTCGTTTTCTGTGTCCACAGAAAAAAACATCACATTTCTTTCTGCTGTTACAGCTCGATGTCTTGATCTCACAAGCACCTAAAACTTCTATCTCTGCTTACTTACGAGTGAGTGTCGGGACATTTTTGGAGGGATTCCATCCAGCTCTGTTGCCCCATTGGGGCCAGATCCATCTTTTCTTCTCTTTCGGGAATTCAGCCTTGAGGAGGTCGGTGGCTCCATCTTGCCAAGTACGTCCAGTAAAAACTGGAACAAAACAAAGGAGGAAAAAAAAAAAAAAAAAAGAAAAAGAAGATATTTCTCAGCTTTTCCAAGGCAGAATCAGTCAACAGCGGCACAGTGTACAGAAGGTCAGTGCAAAGACACAGCCACCTAACAAGGGGCTTAGCCAGTTGGATTTGGCATCAGCTGCCAAGGCTTGACAAACAGTGCCTGGTGGGAATACTGAAATCACTGAATGCAACTCTGAGCTGCACTGTAGAGGGAAGCGTGTGGCAGTCGCCTGGCTGGAGAGAAACTCGCACAAGGGTTGCAATGGAAGCTATAAATCGTTACTACAAAGCTAATGATGCCATTTTAGCATCTGAAAAGCAGCCTAAGGATTAAGGCTTGCCCAGTCCACAGTCAGCCCTTCCCCAGATTTCATTCTGATGAATGCAAAGATTCTTTTACCCTTCTATGCCTTGTCCCCACTGAGACAGCTGGTGGGTGTGCTGCATCCCTGTACAACCCTGAAGGGAGGAAGGAGGTTCAAGGATAACAGTGAGGGAACGGGTGCAACCCACAGTCACAACTGAAATAACTAACTGGCTGCTGTTTGCTTTGTTGTTTGTGTCCCACTGGGGACAGCTCACCTTGGGATGGCTGCCACCACACTCCCCTCTTGTCCCCTGTCTCCGACTCAGCTGATGGTGGAGCAGCGGCTGACACCACACTAGGGCACACTTACTCCTTGCACTTCATGTACCAGGTTGTAACTAGTGGTGGTTCAGCTGAACTGCTTCTGTGATGAATGACAGACAACCAGCTTGGGACAGAAATCATAGCTTACATCCAGATAGCTGTCATCTGTGCTTTTGAGCTGGAGTCACTGTACCTTCCTCGTTGTAGCTTCCCAAAAGGGCCCTGGAGCACTAGGAAGCCCACTACTTCACACAGCTGAAGCAAAGCTGAGGATTTATAGAAGGGCATAGCAGCAAACATTCCCTCTTCAGCTGCTGCAGGAGTTATAAACAGGTGCTGGATTTGCAAAGTTTACAGCTAAAGAGCAGCGTTATCTCTCTTGCTCACTAGAAGCATGCAGCTCTCCAGTGTGGCAAAAAGCACTTCTGACCTGCCATTCCCAAGAGCAGTCTGACCCCTCCACCCAGGAATTATGCTTACATGCATGCCTCAACACCCTAATAAAATCTGTATGGAATTTAAAATGCCTCCCCACCCACATGCAGTGGGTGTGCTGGAACACATTAGGTGTGGCAAGCATGAGGTATGAGAAAGGGCAGATGTCCCTCTGAACATCACCCCTCTCCTCGGTTGGAGTGACCCTCTCCTTCCTGCTTGGGGTGAGCTGGCACTGTCCTCAGGAAGGGCTGCAGGGCAAAGCTGTGCTGTTCAGCATCCAAGAAGTGTGGGCTTTGTGAGAGAGACCTGTTAAAATGCAGATTGGGTGATGAGACTTACTCAAGCACAAATGACTCCACATTAAGGAATGTTCCAAAGTAAGGAGTCAAATGCAGCTTAGCAACACATGAACACATTGGTCTCCCCACCTAGCACCAACAAGGTGATACCTTATGAACAGTGTTAGGGCCAAACATAGCTGAACTGGTTTTGGGCTACGTGCTTGTAAGTATCCCAGATCGCCCTCCTAGATCTAACACAATCTGCTAAGAACTGGAAAAGAGAATCTTAGGTGAGAGGGGAGACAAAAAATATTAGAGAGACGACAAAAGTGACAGGGAAGAGTAGCCACAAGAACATTTCAGAACCCCATCAGCCATCCAGCACTCACTCCACAATGCCTACAAGTCATGCTTGCCTAGCTTCTCCCACTCTAGTCATTAATTTACTGTTTTGTAACAGCAGCCAAAACACACGAGGATGCAAAAACAGTGTCAGGCAAAAAGAGGTTGCCACCCTGAGCTCCATGTCTTCAACCACTTAAGCACACATTCAACTTTCACACAAGATCAGTGCTATAAATGCAGCAGGTTCCAGAGTGGCTCTGGGAAAACACAGGGTACGACACAAGTAGTTCTTCAGTTTTTCAAGGAACCACCTTGCGAGCACACTCTGTATCTGTTGTTTATTTCACCACCATGGTCCTAGCAGAAACCACGCAGTTCACAAAAGCAGCAGACCTCTGTCTCTGGTCCACATAACCCCAGCATTCATGAAAACAGTGGTGGGAAACAGCAGCAGAGTCTCTTGTTATTGGTCAAAATAATTTCACTGTGCTTCAAGACACCTGTTTCCTTGCTTTCCTTCCCTCTGGAGAGAATTAGAAGGTCTGTTAAGGTGCTGAACTTGGAACCACTGCCCAGCAGAATGTTCGAAGGCACTGGCAGAGGCTTTGATGCTTCAGTATGGACATAGCAGCCTCCACACACAAGTGGGTGAAGCTCTTCCCATGTCAGTTTGGCCCACTAGAGCAACCAAACTTCTCTGCACACCAGTACACTCTGCTGAGCTATCACTGGCATCTTGCTGCTGGGTGCAGAGCTCAGGGCCGGCCAAAGACCCTGCAGGTTCCAGCACAGGGCACACCGTGCTGTATGCTGATGTATGGCAGCACTGTCCAAGCCCAGGAGAAATCTCCAACAGCTCCTTCCAACCCCTCCCACACCCAGCCGCTCGCTTTCCTCCAACCTTACTCACTTTTCCACTTCTCAGGGTGTAGGTAGTCAAAGGATGGCAACCAACAGCTTAAGCAAATGGATTTGCTTTGCATGAAGTAAGCAGCAGCGGTCAGACAGCACCAGCTGCCCAGAAGCAGTGGCTCTACCTGACATACCAAAGGAGAAAACACCTTTGAGGGTGGTGTAAATATGCTCTACCTGCTCTGATGCTACAGGCTAGGTATTGCTGTAGTCTTCAGTGTCTCTGCAGTGTCTGGAGAGCTGGGCTGGGCACCTCATGAATGATGCAGCCCTGCTAATTACTCCAATTACTGCAGAAATTAAACAATAATTTTAACACTCTTCAGAGCCTTAAAACCTCTATCCTGTGGCTAGTGCATTTCTGGGAAGTTCTCCCAGCACCAAACATGCCTTCATTAAAAACTGGAAGCACGTTGATTTAAAAACAAACCATGCCTTGCTGTGATAAAGCTACCAAACTTAGAGTGTTTCATTTTGACCCAAATGGCTGAAATAACATCCCAAACAATTACTTACTGACAATAGGATCCAGCATCTGTAGCTGAGCTTAACACACAAGCACACAGCTTTGCTTCCCCAAATGCATAAAACACTGACTGTTCTAACACTAATTACATTTGCAGCAGATGGAGAAGGCGAAAGAGAAGAGAGCTCTCAAAGCTCATTCTGAAAAATTCCGAGATAAAAACCAGGCATAAGCAGAAGAAAGAGCCCTGCTGTAAAATATTAACATAATTCTCCTTTAAGGTGTCAACCTCCTGCATTGCTGACTCTGTGCTGAATGTGAGAAACTGTTTCCAGGGAGCAAAGTTAGAAACACCCCATTTGGGAAAGCCATGGGCAAATCAGTCTCTGCATCACTTTACAAAACGCTCGGGGCTTGGCTTCTGAAACTGATTTCTGTGGTGCCTATCCTGTGTTAAAGGAGCACCCTGCACCACCTGCCAGCTAGCTCACCTTGAGGGAGTTGCACCAGCTCTGCAAGGAGCAGCCAGCTGCCAGACAGGAACAGAGTTGCTCTCCCCAGCAGGGAAGCACCGACTCTCACTGACACACAGCCGCTCCTGGGAGGGAAGAAGGACCAGCACTCATTAACAGAAAGAAAAAACATAGAAATTCATGGGAGGAATTCAAAACTTCTCCATTAGTGTGAGTTAACTACACTATCACCTGAGCTGGAATTTAACCACACCACCGAAGCTGGCACCTCTGGCAGATGGAGAAGGTCAGAATAGATGTGGCAAATCTCCTTCCTTCGCCCAAGCCTTAATCTCACCGTCTGCATCTTCAGGGACGTGTTGTTTAGACTTGGTGGTGTCAGAGAACTGCTGCCTCACTACACCAGGAGAAGGAGATCAGATAGTTCTGCATTCTAAGCACGCTGATGGCACAAGGACCTGGCCCATCTCCATTCTTTGCATTTTAATGTAATGAGGAATTTCTTGAAGAATATTATCCATAAATTCACAGGCAGTAGTAGGATTGCTTCTGCCACTGCTTTCCACTTGCAGATTTACGTGCTGAGGCAAAATAAATCCCACCACTTAAAGCCTGTGCAAAGCAAGAGCTGACTACAAAACCTCAGTAAATGCTCCGGCTCAACGCTGCTGCGTTTCCCACCCGAGATCTGGCAGGCTGGACCAGCAAAGCCCCTCTGACACCCACAGCTCCCAGGCCCCCGTGGGGCACTGCCTGCTGCCAGGCTCCCTGTCATCCCTCTGAACTTGGAAGGCATTGGCACAGTCAAATGTAGCTGTCATGTTCTGCTTTGCCCTCCAGATCGTTGCACTCTACAGGAGCAAGCTTTTTCTCTTCTGCTGACTCATCTGCAGGCAAATACTACTAAACTTTGCACTCTGCCAGCTGTCTGCAGAATTGCCTTGACACATGGACAGCACCTAAGTGAGAGCCTCAGGGAAAAGAAATAAGTTCTGTCACTTCAGGTAATTCCCCTGCCAGGCTGTAAAGTACCAAAACTCTGCATTCCTCTGTCATGGGAAGAAGAGAATCCTCTTCCCCCTGTTCTCCCATACCTCCAACTCCTTGTTATGATTACAGCTGACTGGTGTGTATCCCTGTAGAGACCTGTTGCAGGCAGACTTGGAGAGGCTGATGACAGAAGATTCCTTACAGTGCTAAATAGATGAAAGCCTGTGTACAAGATGTGGGTTAACCTGCACACATCACTGGGAGAGATCAGGATCTCTCTTCACTATGTGCTTCAAAATCTTCCCCAGTCTCCAAGGCAATTTCATTCCCAGTCCAGGCTTGTGAGGCCCAGCTCTGCCCTTGTCTATAGGCCAAGAGCATCTGCTTCAAAAGTGAGTGCTGCTGGGCACGACCCACCCTGCTCACCTCCTGAGAAGACTGCGACTGTCCCCAGCACGGCTGCTCGCCCCACAGCCACCATCCACCCTATCTAGACAGTCTAAGCCCTCAAGCTCCTCATAAAGGTTACTATAAGATCTGGCTGCAGAGTCCCGTCTGCATTTAAAACATGGGCTACTCCTGCAGCATATTAATAGCCACACGAACGTATACAAGGGATTCCAGTTCAGCCAGTACCACACGCTGGTCCAACAGCATTCAGTGCCAGATCTTTGCTATACTGGCTAGAACAAGCCCCCCAAGCCTTGCATCCTCATCTGACACAGACAGGCTGGTAACATTTTCTCGAGCAGAGCCTGAGCACGTAGAAGATTTGGTATCTGTGTCCTGCCATCGATGAGATACTGCTGCTTATGATAATTCCCTCTGCCACCACCACGACTGAAAACAGTGCAGCTTGATCACCTAAGCAGCCCTGCTACAAAATACAAAAGCAAAAGAGAAACTGCTGACAAGATGTTCCCACAGCCCTTCTGGGGACACTATAACCCCGCGGCACTGAGTGTCCCGGCGTGTGAGGAAGTCTCTGCTGTGGTTAATGAACCAGCACCAGCAGGGTTTGTGCAGAGTATTAGAGAAGATCTGGAGCCTGCTCAGGTACAGTCAAGTAGAAGGACGGGTGGTCATTCTGTTCTGACTTCTGTGTTGGTTACATTGTGGTTTTTTTTTTTTTTTAGGGCTTAGCAACACAGCCTTTTGAGACTTGAGGAGGCAACCTCCTTTAGTAGGTTTTACACATCAGTACCAAACCCTTGCTTCAACAACTATTGTTTGAGGCTCACCTAACACTCATTTAAAGACAATTACAATTAAAGTCTTGGACAAAGAAATATCCAGGTCGCAAATTCTAATAATACTGTATAGGTTGGAATTTTCTTCAGGAAATAAAACATGGCTTAGGAATTTTCTTCAGGAATTAACACTTGGCTATTTGCCACGTGCATTTCAGAAGCAGATATGGGGGCTGTTCCCATGCCCTGGAGTCCTACAGATGGACGCCCACCAGTACTGGCATCTCACCGTGCCAGTCGCTGACAGCCGCGGGCTGGGGGCCGTGGTGCTGCAGCGGCGCAGGGTGGGGACGGAGGAGGGAAAGCCACCTGCAGCGTCCCGCACACGCGAACCAGGGCTACCGAGAAGCGTGGAAGCTCTCACAATTCCCGCAGACTTTCACTCTAATTACACAACCATTAATCAGCGCAGCCTGGACTTCGGCGGACACAAAAAGCGAGTTAGAGACAAGCGTGCCTGTGCAGCAGCCAGGTCACACCCTCCTCGGCCAGGGCCGGCCCCCCCCCGCACTGCTCTCCTCTCTCCCCAGGCCTGGGCTGCGTCCCCTACGTGGGGGATGTCCCCCAAAGCCCCCACGCTCCCAGCCCCGGGGGCGTACCCCGAACGTTTCCCGAAGGGAGACCCCTCGGCCTGCCCGCAGCGCAACCGGTCC
>NW_008593659.1:0-688 GCF_000691845.1 Merops nubicus | reverse complement strand
GATTCCATGATCCCTTCAGCACCTGCACCTTCAGCAGCCTCCTCTCTAACTCTCCATTTCACTTCATGTGTAGTTACTCCCCTGGCTGGGGGCACAGGAGCCCATAACTCAGCTCCAGTGTCCCTGCCTTGGGGAATAATCCTCCACAAACTTCTCCAGCTTGGGTCATCCTCCCGTGGGCTGTGGAAGAATGCAGCCTGGGACACTGGTTTTGGGTTTTTATCATCCCAGAGCTGTCCCCTGTTGAGTCTCAGCTGCTTTTCCCCTCCCTTTAGAGAGCACCAGCAGAAGAGATCACCTACGAGACGCTGAAGAAGGCGATAGGTGAGTGAGGGAGCTGCTCAGGGTAGGGGGAGCTGGAGGTTGGGGTGGTGGTACCCTCACCCCCATGTCTGTGTGAGCACCACGGGTGGGTGGATCCCCAGCACCACGGCAGCATTGCACCCAGGTCACAGGGCAGCTTTGTAGCTCTTCGGGTGTCCCTGGTGGGACTGGTCCCAAAGCAGACACTGGAGACCCACTCTTTGGTCATGACCTCATGGGTCAGGAGATGAGGCCACCTCTGGAGAACTGGGACCAGTGCTGGGCTCCCCAGTTCAAGAGGGACAAGGAGCTGCTGGAGAGAGTCCAGTGGAGGCTGTGAAGCTGCTGAGGGGCTGGAGCATCTCTGTGCCAGGCCAGGCTGAGA
>NW_008593658.1:0-11827 GCF_000691845.1 Merops nubicus | reverse complement strand
CAAAGTTGGCAACTATGAGTTTATTTCCACGTCATTCTGTTTACCTGGAATTTTGCACTACACGCATTTGTGGGTGTGTGCTTTATTTATTTGCAGTTTGAAATCCCATGCCTGAAAGAGAAAGGGAAGGAACCCATTTACCTGGTGTTGCTCACTAACATGGGAGGAGCGGTGATGCTTACGGGACTCTTGAGATCATCTTCATACATGGTGATGCAATATTTCACTGTCATTCCATCAGGAGCCTCTATCCTATAGCAATAAATAACAGTGCAGTTATGTTTCTAATGTACAGTACAGTTACTTGTACTGCTTTCTGAATACTTGAAGAAAATGGTATTATAAATAAGCCTATTAGCTCTACCTTTTTACAATCTCGCAGTTTGTGGCAACTAGAGGAGCACACAGAGGCGATGAATGGTGGGATGGTGATTAGACTTCGAGTGTATGAATGACTTGGTTTAAGTGTGGTGTTTTGGCATTGAAGAAGGTACAAAAGCACTGACCGGATGATTAAGCATAATTTAATCTCCACTGTGATAAAACTTAAGCAATAAACATGGATTTAATAGAGAAATTCTGTTGTTGGAAGTATATTTTTGTCCAAAAGGATGATGTTTATTTTCAGGTACCCAGTGTGTGTGAGTGTATATAACATGGCTGCTCATTAGGGTACATAAATTTTGTCTTCTCAGTATAGAGCATGATGCATGATACGTATTTGAAATAAAAAATGGTTATTTTTTTTGTGACTATAGATCTATTTCCTGTAGGAGCACTGAATCCATTGGAAGGTGGAATGCTTAACTACATTTCTTACTTTAAGGCAGTTCCAATTTTTTTTCAAGTTTGTGACCATTCCTGATGAAGTATGTTTTCTCTGTGTTAAGTTATACCCATTGCTTAGAAAACAAAAGTGAAAGATTTTTCACAGTGCTGTTAGATGAGGCAATTGATTTTTGAGTAGTCTGTAGATACAAACATGCTACAATTCAGTTGCAAGAAGAGGAAGTTGCTGTGTCATTAACTGTGTTGCCAAAATTTTAGAGTCTGATCCACCTGGTCTATAGAAATACCTGTTGTGCTCAAGGCTACTTTCTTGTGAGTGAAAGTATGATCAGATACTGCAGTTGCTTTTTCATTTCAGCCCCCTGCAGTAATAGAGTAGTAGTAATAACCTGTATTCGATGAAGTGGGTGGATAATGGTGTGGGGAAACATTTCCACAAAACATATCTGACAGGAAGAAAGTCAAACTGGTGCAAAATTAGTCACTTCTCAGCTGTTCTTGGGGCAGGTGTGTAACCTGCAGGCTTCAAGCAGCTTTCTAAATGGGATTCACCACTCTCCCAAAAATCTGTGTATAAAAAAGTAGTAGGAGCAGCTAAGATAAAATATTCTGTGGGTAAAACTAGCAGACAAGAAATAGCCCAAATAAAAAGTATAGAAGACACATGCCACTTGCATAAAAATTTTCAAAGAAGCTTGAGACACTTGGGCAAATACCATAGGCTTTGGTATTCTGCTTTTTGCTTTGCTTTGAGTAGCTCAACAGCTAAAGAAGAAAGCAGCCAGAAAAACAAGACAATTTAATTATCACCTACAGAAATAAGTTCTGGAGATGGTTAAGTGTTCAGAGTTGAAGGAAATCAATGAGTGTGATAGCAGTTCTTTCTTACTCCCCAGCTCACTTGCAAAACTTGTAATACTGTTCTGTGTTAATCTCTTTTTGATGTTCTGGAAAGATACCAGACTTTGTGAAGTTGATTATATTCTGATTTTACCCTGTGGCATGGTGAGTATGAGGTATTTGGCATAGTTAGTCTGATCTGTACACCTCTAGTAGACAATTAAAACACCAGTGAATGCATACATGTGTAAGCACAGTTTTAGCTGTGTTATTTCCAGGGTGCTAAATTCTCCCCCTTAACTTGTGTGGGTACCTGTAAGTGGGTTTCCTTGTGTATGAAATCTGAGACGTGTGCACATCTGTATTGGTAGGAAACAGTAGGTGGCCGTTGGATGCCTTCTGAAGCTAAAATCTGCCTCATTTTTGTTTGCTTTAGAGATTTTTTTTTTTTTCCAGAAGACAACACTTAAAAATGTTTTGGTTTTTTTTTTTTTGGTGTCTTGACAAACAGCTCCTCTTTTCCTTGCTGTACAACACTAGAGATTGTTAGTGGCCAACAAATATGAGAGGTGTGATTCTTCTTTCAAGTGACGTAAGTTTCAACATAAAGCTATTGTAATATTTCCTGCAATGAGGTCACATAACCTTTTTTCTTTGAGCTGTGTTTCTGTTTTGGGGGAAATGTGCATTTACAGATGAGTGTAACAAATCCAATATTCTACTAGAAGTTGCCCGTGTTATTTTAGATTGTGTGTAGGGAGAAACAGTGCACATGCTTGAAAGAAGTGGGCTGTAGTGCTAGCAAATACTTACATTTGTGGTTCAGTTACAGAAATATGAGAAAAGAGATCCTGAAATTGTTGCTGCTCTTTATATTAAAGGTCTAGGTGTGTTATAGAACAAAGATGAAAGTTATGCTGTTGCACTTGGGGTTTGAAGAACAGTGTTCAAGGTTTCTCTTTTCCCCATCCTTTCATTTGGATAATTACAACATTTTACTTGGGAAATGCAGGAAAAAAAAAACCTCAGTGACTGGCCTCCCACCTTCACCATATATTTTGGTACATATTCTAAACTTGTTACCTGTGGATAACAACGGGAAAACTTCTGCCATAGCACAGAAATGTGCCTGTGTTTCAAGGTGAAGATTCTAGCAGTGATTGGTGTTGGTGCTCAGCCAGCATTGAAATCAGGCAGGCTGTTGAAGGAATGTTAAAAAGGCTTGTTTAAAAATACATGTGTAACTCCATGCTGCATCATGATACCGAGTCTGAGGTTTTACTCACCTGCTCGATCAGTACTTTTTATCATGCATTGAACAGAGAAGACAGTCTTAAAGGAACCCAGATTAATCTTCTGAGACAGCCTTCTGCCATTGTTCGGTAAACACTTCAGAGCATTTGAGGCTTATTTATTCTACTGAAAATGATACCTTTCTGGGGTGTAAAACTGATTTATCTAGACTTGTGGGTGTGTTTGCTCTTCTAAACAAAAAACAACCAGTACTCATTTTTAGTTCATTGTAAAATAACAAAATTCAGAGCATGTCACATATCTGTCTTGGCTTGCGTAGTTACTTTGCAATGAAACAAAAATTGGTTATACAAGGTTGCATTTCATGCATGTTGATGGGAATAGAAGCTTGAACAATAGCTGGGGAATGTCAGAAAGTGTTTTCTGCAAGTTGCTCATCTTCACGTGTTTCTTGTGGCTAAGAGGATACATGAGGCTTGTATTATTTAGATACATAGGAGAAAGGAAAAAAAAAACAAAAAAAAAACAGAGAGTTGAGGAATACCAAAACTTCCCTGGGACATCATTTTGAGCCAGTTTAGGAATTGCTTCTTATAAGAACAACATTACACATTTCAGCATGAACTGGGGAATTTTGGATTGGGGGTTCTCTTGATAAATTGTGTTAAATTGGTGTTTGAACCACAAACAGCAGCTGTCAATGAGATTAGAAGCATTGACATGAAAGTACTGGTCTATGAAAATACAGGCAAAAACATCAACTTGCAAACAGAGCATAATTGTGCTGCCTGGAGCATTAATTGGCTTTTTGTTGTTAATAGGATTATATGTTAATGAAATTATTCTATGTCTAGGTGTAAGAAGGGAGGCTGGTGAGGAGTGATTGCTAAAGCAAGAAACAACACAGACTGTAACTTTTTGCAGATGAGCATCAAGCTTTTTGGCAGTTAAATAGTCTAGTGTACACCCAGTGGTATTTATAAACCAGATGTTTTTCACAGGTCTACCCAGGTGCTCAGGACCCTCCTGTCTATAACACTTGGTTTATGATGCACTAGCCAACTCATCGTGAAATGAGTGTTCGTATCGTGTCTTTATCTCACTGTTAATATCTATCTGCTTATTCCACTGAAGATGCCCAGACAGCTATTGAGTCTTCTGCCTAACAGCCATGTTCATTTTTATGATTCAGCTCAGACTTTGTCTTGGGTGTCTCTTCTTCATACCGGATTCATTCAGCAGTCCAAAGTGCTGACCATGCAGTCCTTGTTCCCAGTACTGCCCCATCTCACTCTATTGCAGAAAGAACTGGGGGGGAAAAAAAAAACAAACCCCTCTTAGCAAAGTTCTCCCTTCAGGGCATTTCTCTAGAGCAAATTTGGAGACCATTCACTGACAACAGTGCTTGATAAGTAATTTTGGATGCTAGTCTGAGAAGGTTTTCACATGAAGGTACTCACACCAATTAACATACACAGGTGCTTGTGCCTGAGAATCTACTTGGGTGAGTTCAGGTTCTTTTGCAGATATGCAGTTTAAACTGGCAAACTCCCCAGAGGGACTGTCTCAGCTATGCTGCAGCTGTAGTTGCTGGCCTGGGATTCCTGTCACCTTTCTTCTTCCTATTCTGGATGTGGAGAGAGAACTTGTGTCAAAATTAATTATAAATTAAGATGATATCACAATAAATGTGCATATAGACATTTTTATTCCAGGCTAGGAGATTGGAATACATCTCCCAACTGATGCACGTACCAATAGTGATGACTGAAGATAGAGAGGGAGTTACTGTGGTGTGTCTTGGTTTGCTTGTGGGTGATTACCACGTGACAAAACCAAATTTTGCCAGAGTTTTATATAATTCATTATCTGAGTTCTGTGGAAATAAACATTATCATACATTCCTGCATATTTAAAAATTGGCTAAGACAAATTAAAGGTCAAAATTTTAATTTATTATGTATGTTTCTAGTGTTTGTTATAAAAAAAAAGTTTCCAGACCTTATAAAACTGGAAGGTTACTTACAATGTCTGTGAGGAAATTTAGCAAAATACATAGTTTCTTCCTTTATAGAAAAAAAATCTTTTACCATGGAAAACAAATTGATGTAGCTGAGATTAGGAAACGATGGAGGGGTGGGGATGGAAATGAAGTGTTTCTTTCAAAAATTGTGAAGAATTCCATGGAGCAGCTCTCCTGTGAGGACAGGCTGATGGAGTTGGGGTTGTTCAGCCTGGAGAAGAGGAGGCTCTGGGGGGACCTTATAGCAATCTTCCAGTACCTGAAAGGGTCCTACAAGAAAGCAGGGGAGGGACTATTCACAAGGGTTTGTAGTGACAGGCCAAGGGGTAATGGCTTTAAGCTAGAAAAGGGGAGATTCAGGTTAGATGTTTGGAAAAAATTCTTTGGTATGAGGGTGACAGACCACTGGAATAGGTTGCCCAGACAGGTGGTGGAGGCCCCATCCCTGGGGACATTCAAGATCAGGCTGGATGAAGCTTTGAGTAGCTTGATCTAGTTGCAGATGCCCCTCCTTATTGTGAGAGGGTTGGACTAGATGACCTTTGGAGGTCCCTTCCAGCCCAGACATTCTATGGTTCTAACCCTGCTCAGTATAGGTGAAATAGGAGAGAGGAAACCTGGAGTAAGTGGCTGGTTTGAGATGAGCTGCAAGGAGTTGGTATAAAAATGTTCAGCATCCTCTTGGATGTCATAATGCATCTATCAGCCCACTGCTGAGGGATAGATCACTGCAAGTAAACTGATAAGAAATTTCTCAGATTCCTTCAGTTTTGGCCACTCTCAACAGATAAAATGGACAAAAGGGTTCCAGAAATGGAGAAGGGGAATGGAAATAGTTTGGCCTGAGGAAAAGTAAGAGGGAGAAAAAAGGTCTATATTGCAGCAGCATGAGGCTGGGGTAACTGCTGCCTCTGCAATGTTATAATCCTGTTGTAGTGAAAGAATTTAAACTACTAGTACAGGAAGGCAAAAGTGAACTCTCCCATGTGCCTTTTGCAATGAAAAGGAACTCCCAAAATTAGGAGACAAATTGCTAAGCTTCATTTATAAGTTTTGGTCATGGGCTGAATCTGCAGTGGTACTATATTGGGCTTTAAAGATCATTAATCAGATTTCACATTGCAATTTTGGGCTAAATATTAAAACCCTGTAAAGTGAGGAAAGGGATGGTAGGTCTATTCTTTGGATGTTTTTATAACGCCTTTTTTTGTTATTTGCCCTTCTCATAAGGTGGCTAAAGCTGCCGCGGTCGTGTTCAGAGTTCATTGTGGAAAGATGCACAGCATTCCTCTGGCAGCCCCCTAGGAAGACAATGTTCTTATTCAACACACAAACAACTTGTTTACTTCGTAAAACTAAGCAGTAGATATGTGATAATCTCAGATACAGGCTTTGAATAAATTCCTTCCTTTGACCCCTGTGAGAGTAAGGGCAAGGAAAAGATTTTTCAGCACCAGAAGATACCCACTGATACAACTCTTATTATAGACAGCAAACATATCTAGAAAAAACAGAGTTCTATAAGGAATTAAAGCATTTGCCTATATTGATAAAAGATTTTTCTTTATTGTGCCCTGCTTTTCTAGTCTTAACATTTATGCCTCTTTTTCTGTATGTTTCTGTATCTTCCCTTTTAAGTGCAGCAATGTTTCTCCCTGGAGTTTTAGTGTGTATAGTTTCTGTGTATATCAAGTATTGATTTGCCACTTTGACAAAGCCCACGGCATTCACCAGTCCTCCTGGTACTGGTTTTGTGGATAATGTTCCTGGTGGTATTATAACTAGTGCCAGAAACTGGCCTGATAGCTCCATCCTAATTCTGCATGTATGGAAAGCTTAGGGAGTTCCTGTGTACCCCTTATGTCCTGTCTGAGCTCTGTTGACTTTCTGGTGAAGGGAATGTTCTGTCCCAGGAAAGATTTCCAAGTTCAGATGTAAGACCATAACATTGGTTGGTTGGTTTCAGGGCAGATGACCCCTTTCAATGCTGTGAGCCTCACCTGTAAGCTTCCTGATGAAAGAAATATTTGTTTTGCATTTCCTTTCTGTTGTTTCTGGCTCTGCAGCTTCTGTCTGACATTCCAGAAGAAGGTGTGATGTTGGGTCTTTTGGTGATGCTGAAAAAAACATGGCAAGGAGAAAGCACATTACTGGAAAAAGACAAATGTTACAGGGTTTTTTAGATATGGAATTTGTAGCATGATTGATCGCAGCATACAGCAAAGGCAAGAATTTTTTTTCCGTGCTGGATCCCGTTACTTGGGTGAAAGAGCTTTTTATGGGTTTTTTACCGACTTTTTCTACTTGGCCACTCATTCTGCCATGGACTGCAGCTTGCTGCCTCCTTATCCTTGCAGACACATCATTTGTTGTGGACCTGCATCATAAACGATATGAGTGAAAAGATCCAGGTTAAAAATAACTCTGTGGAAATAAACCCCTCAGTCATTCCCCGTGCTTGTGCCTTTTTCAGAGCAGCCTTACAAAAGCAGATGGAGTGGTGAAGAAAGCAATGGGTAAGGAATGAGATGCAATGAGGGGCTGGGACTATGTATGACTCCACGCTTTTCCCCAAAAGGCAAATGACTCCATAGCTGCCTGTGGTACCTAGGTTTCCCAGAAGACTCATCAGATTCCTTATTTTTTTTTTTTTCTTGGAAATTTTTTAAACTGTATTGAGTGGACATGAAGGGAAGAGCACCTCAAGCCAAAAGCAGGAAACATTCAGCCTAGCCATGGGACCACTGATGGGATTGCTCTAGAAAGTTTAAGTGTGAAGAAAAACTTTGAAGAAGGTTGAGGTAAAATTATGGGTAAGACAATCTGAAGTCATAAACAAATTGTCATCACTGATCAGATCGTATAAAGATGACTTTGTTTAGGATAGGTTATGCTGAGACCAATGCCTTGCCCCTATCTTCTTTCATCACTACCTCATTCTCAGGAATTAGCCTATTCTTGGCTTGCAGAGTCTCTATGCAGATGAGAGACCAAGACTTTTCTTCCTCCACCACATGCTGGATCCTTTGGATGGGGAAGTGCCACAGGCAGCTCCTGCCAGCAGCCCTTGGTCTCCTGAATCTTGTCAGATGCTTCTCAGACATGCTAAAGGAGTCAGGGCAATGCCCTCTGCTTTTGTGGCTATGTTTTGGCAGAGCTGACAGCCCCACAGTGACCTTTGGGTCACTCTGGGGTGAGAAGCAGCTGATTAACCATGGCTAGTGCTGCTTTCCTGCTTGCCTTTCATCACTGCCCAGTGAGGCCAGGATGGCCGGACATCAACATTTTATGAGTAGGTCAAGTGAGCACTTGTTTTTCTCAGCTGTTGATCAACCTTCTCCCCAGCTTCTTGCGTCTGTTGTTTTAGGAGGGAAGGGGGAAGGCTGGAAAACCAGGGGCTGTTCCTGTGCTCATAACATCAGCAGGAGCTAATGGAAGGAGTCTCCAGGGAGATGGTCTAGTCCCACCATGCTGGGCTCAGCCAGCAGCCTCTCCTCAGAAATACTGCTCTTTCAGCCTGGAGACTGAATGCTACTTTGGGAAATGGACCCAAGGGTTGTTCTAGGGGGAAGAATGATCCACCTGGATCCTGATCATGGTTCACCTTCTCCACATTTGCCCATCAGGAAACGTATTTGGGTAGGTGTAGCCTGTATTACTTGCTGTTTTGGAAGCTATTTTGAATGGACTTCAGAGCTGGAGAAGCTGTGACAGGAGAGTGGTGGTGGCAGGCAGCAGCTGAGGCTCCCTAGCAAGTATGTCCTTTCAGGAGTAAGAGGCTTGCAGAGACTTGCTTCTTGGCCTCCTTCAGGAGGGAAACGTGTCTCTCTGCTTTGGGTGCAGACCCAAACAATTTCACCAGATCTGTTCTTCTGGACAGCCCTGCTTTCCTGGGTGTGGGAGAAAAGGACTGTACTATTGTGAAAGTTTGACGTTTGAAAGTTGTGTAATGTAAGCCAACACATGTCCAGCTGTGTGGCTTCCCATGTTGAGGGCACACCTTGATAGATGTACAGTGCTGCTGTTGCTGTAAAAGAGAGAAACAGAGATAATTCTTGAAGGGTGAGAGCAGAAGAGCAAGCAGGTGGCCTTCTACTTCTCCTTTCTCTAAGATTTTTCCATCCTACAGTATAAGGAATGTGTTTGTGAAAGCTCACGGGACTTTAAGTCAAAGGCTGTCCCACCATGGCACTGTGTGTCTTTCCACTCTATCTGCCTCATGGTCCCCCTATGTTCTTGAACCCTTTTCCAGATCTTAGTCCTCCCAAAAAAGTGCATGCTGTGGTCCTGCCTCTGGCCAAGCTATTTCAGGACACGATCCTCAGCCGTGCACAGAATTTTTCCCATTCTGCTCCAGGACAGTGAGACTGTTTGCACCACATACTGGTTGATGTTATGTTCTGTGTAGGGGATCCTCATGGATGCCTCTCATGTCCCCCGCTCTCTCACCCACGTCATAGAATCATTTAGGTTGGAAAAGACCTTTCAGATCACTCAGTGCAACCATTAACTTCCTCGTGCTCTTGGCTGTGATCAAATATTGCCACAGGTGTTCCTGACTGGCATTTTTGATCTATTTAGGGAATTTTAGACCTGTGCCATTCTCTGCAACATCTTTATTTTTAATGTATGTACCTGCAACGTAGCAGCTGGCTGCCCCACCTCTGTTAAAATGCGATCTTTCTGTGCCATGGGAATTTCTGGAATTACCATCTTATTAGTTTCCTTGTGTTAAAAAGGACTATGCTATTGATACCAGCACGCTGCTCCATCTTTCCCTCAGTTTCTTGTCGAGGGTGGTGAAGGAGAAGGCAGGTGTAAGATTGATTGCCCAAGCTTTTAGCCCTCTGACTGCAAACTACCAGTTTCAACTATATTCTGGGCTGAGTTATCTGAATCACTGTGGTCTTTGTAAAATGAAGGCAAAGTCGTAGGTCCACCTTTGGTGTCCATTGGAGATCTTGGGTGTCAAGAGATACCCATCTCTTTAATTCTCCCGTATCTGCATGGTTCAGAAATTTTTCAGTACAGAACAATTAGTTCTCAGGCTGGGAGACCAATAAGAACACCATGTCCAGTCCCTGCCAAATACAGGACCACAAACAGGTATGTTGTGTTAGATTATTATCCATTTCAAGATACCAGTCATGCAAAACGAACCACTATACTTCTTAATTACAGATTTTTTTTTTTGTATGTGCCAACATAATTCTACTCAGTTGAGCTGAATGCCAGTATTCCTACAAATACTGAAGCATTGCTGCCCTCTCCTTCCCCTTGCTGATTTTGTCTTTTCCTTCTCATGCTTGGCCTCACTCCATAGGAAATCTGGAGACACAACAACCTCCCAGAAAAGTCCCTGCACAACAAGAATTCACCTCCACCTCCCCAGCATCAATGCCATGAAATGCTGGTGTGGACAAAAGCACGCAGAGAGGCTGCATGTGTGGAAAAGTGGGGAAAAGGGTGCTGCCCTCGTCTGTGAGGCTGTGAAATGAGGTGCTGGGTACCTCATTGGGTGAAATGTTGCTGCTTCTGCTGCTTGGGTTTCGTGGTTAGATTGCTACAGCCTGCGCTTGGCTCTCTGCTTAACAAACTTCTGACCAGATGAGTAGCTGAGGAAGTGCTTGGAAAATAACCAGCTCCCCAAGAATCTAAATATCCAGCTTTGAGCAATAGGCAATGAGCAGAGGTGCACAGGATAAAATCATTCTGTTTACTGGACTCATAGAAGGGAGGAGCCATTAGGAAACGAGCCCTGAAATCCTCAGCAAACAGAGGTGGAGGGGGCCACGTGGTCCAGGGGCAATAGCTGAGGAGTTTGGTATCTAAGGTATTTATGGGAGTTGAGGTTGCTGAGGTCTCAAGAAAGCTCTTCTGCAGATGTGCTGCAAGATCATAGCTTTTAAAGCTGAAGAAGTCATGTCTGACCCACCATTTGGGGTCAAGGTTGCTTTGTTCCACACCTTTTGTTGCCAAAACCTTTAATCTGAGGGGTGGTGATGACCATGGGTCCATCCTGTCCCTCTGTGCAGCTTAGGTAGGGACAAGTGGCAAGAGAAGTTGGGCTGTTCCCTGGCACAGGAGCACCTGAAGCAGAAGCTGGATGGAAATTTGCAACCAAGCATTTTGTGGAAGAGAAAAAGTGAATTTGTTGATGCTGAAAGTATCAATAACAGGAAGGGAGAGGCAAGTTCCCAGCTTGTTTAGTCCAGCCAAAAGACAAAGGCAAGGAGGGGCTAAGAGCAGCCTAACAGAAAAAAAAAAAGATTTGGGAAGGTGCTTTAGCCAAAGATGTTGAGACAAACCCAGATGGGTAGAAGTTGGCCAGGAGAATATTGGTGGGTAATTTTCTGATTTTATCATGCAGGACCAGAACAGTCTGTAACAGGAGGCATGGGAGGAAAGAAAATGCTTCTTGGTTTCACCCTGGAGCTTGATAAACTTGCAGCCAGCACCTGCCACACAGGTTGAAAAACGCTTTCCACTTCTTGATTTCTAGGCATTTCTGGGTTTGGAAATAAGCTGGCAACAAGTTTTCAGTGTTGAAACAGTCCACTCTTGCATTTCCTAGTCTACCTTCTGCTTCTCTCTGTTTCAAAGGACAGCTTTCCTCAGTGACACACGCGCTTTTGCTTTAAAAAGATATTTTAAACTCAAAGAAAACATGCTGATCAACATGAGCTGGTATTTTTTCTTTAAAATCCTAGTTTATGGTATTTAAAAAAAAGTGTTTTTTTTTTTTTTGGGTGGGGGAGATGATTGAAGAGGGAGGAACAACAAATGCACAGAGCCGTGTCCATGCCCATCCACGTGTGTGTGCTCTGCGCCAGGCTCTCTGCACAGCAGCCGGAGCTGCTCTTTTTAGGGGCTGGAAACGGCAGCATCCCACCGAGGCTTTTCCAGCAGCGGGGCTGCTTT
>NW_008593657.1:2975-4552 GCF_000691845.1 Merops nubicus | reverse complement strand
CGTCCCGCTGCAGGGGACGGTACCTGGTGGCGCTGGGACATTACTACCACCCCGAGGAGTTTACCTGCTGCCAGTGCAGGAAGGTGCTGGATGAGGGAGGCTTCTTTGAGGAGAAAGGCTCCATCTTCTGCCCCAAGTGCTACGACACACGCTATGCGCCCAGCTGTGCCAAGTGCAAGAAGAAGATCACTGGGGTGAGTGTCCCTCAGCCTGCCCCTGCTCACCTGTGGGTGCCTGGCTCTACCTCTCCCCAGCCCACGGGATCCTGTGTCCCGTTCTGCACTGGGTGGGGCTCCCCCGTGGCACAGGGTGGTCTGCCCCCAGCTGACAGCAGTTCCTCTCCAGGAGGTCATGCACGCACTGAAGATGACCTGGCACGTGCAGTGCTTCATGTGCGCCGCCTGCAAAACTCCCATCCGCAACCGTGCCTTCTACATGGAGGAGGGACAGCCCTACTGTGAGAGAGGTAGGCCCGGGGCCCCCACGTGTTACCCTGCGTGGCCCTAAGGCACCGTCGGAGCTCCGCAGCTGCCCACGGGGTGGGGGGTGAGCTGCCCTACGCTGCGGGGCTCTCCATGGGCCCTGGGGAGCAGAGGGACACCCCTCGTACAGCACTGAGCCCTCCATCCCTGTTCTCTCGGCTGCTACCCGGCAGTGCCATTGCTCGGGTGTTGTCATGGCAATGACAGAGGATGTACATACAGGCAACTGCTGCATCCTGGGAGGTGAGGTTTGCCTCCTCCCTGCGGTAACCCGGCGTGGCACAGGCGTCTTGCCCTGATGTCTCAGGCATCGTCCCCCCAGAGCTGGCAGCGAGTTGTCCCCAGGCTGTGCCTGTGGGACCCCAGCGGTGCCGTAGCCCTGCTCCCCTGGGAAGAGGGGCTGCAGAGCAGGGAATGCTGACCTGGGCTCTGCCTCTCCTCACAGACTACGAGAAGATGTTTGGCACCAAGTGCCGTGGCTGTGACTTCAAGATCGACGCTGGGGACCGGTTCCTGGAGGCACTGGGGTTCAGCTGGCACGACACTTGCTTCGTCTGTGCGGTGAGCCCTGTGCCTCCCTCCCCAGCTGCTGGTGGGGGCCATGGCTGTCCTTGGCAGTTGTGGGGTACACTAGTAGGGTGAGGTCCCTGCTGCCATAAAGTTTTCCCCATTTGGCTCTCTGCTTGTGGTTCTGGACCCTGCTCTGAGCCTACTGCTCCCTGGCATCTGGTCCGGGGACTGGGGGGGTACCTAGGGGCTGGCTCAGGCCCCTTGACCTTGACTGTCTGTGTTTTCCTCCCTAGATCTGCCAGACCAACCTGGAAGGGAAGACATTCTACTCCAAGAAGGACAAGCCGCTCTGCAAGAGCCATGCTTTCTCCCACGTGTGAGGGGCGGGAGTTCAGCTGTGCCCACACATGACCTGCATGCTCCTCTCCTCCCCAACCCTGCTGCCCCCCAGGAGCCAGGCTGGGCCCTCACCCCTTCCCCTTGCTCCTGCCTCTTTCCTGGCAGCTCCTGGCCCAGCTCAAGCCAGAGGCAGTGCTGGGCCCAGAGCCCTTTATAGCTGAGTGGCTGCTTCTGTGCCCCGCGACT
>NW_008593657.1:2223-2891 GCF_000691845.1 Merops nubicus | reverse complement strand
AGGTTGGAGTTGGGCAGGATCTGGCACAGCAGGGCCACTCCCTTGCTTGGCTTGGTCCCGGCTGCCTGGCAGCTCAGTGCCGGGGCTGGGATGCTTCCAGCACATCCCTGAGTGGGTGAGGACCAGCCCTACAGCCCCCTGACAAGCTCTCCCCGCTTTCCCAGCTGTGTGCTTAGTTTGTGGGGCTGGGCACCCGGCCCTGCTCCCCTGCTGGGGCCCTGCCTGCAGTCCTACCCCCAGTGACCTCCCCGCCCCTGGGGTGCCCCGCAAAAAAAACCCAAACCTGCTGCAGTGTTCCTACCCCTGGTGCATGCCAGGGGGCTACATGCCTCGTGTCCCCCACCCCGATGGCCTGCTGCTCCCCTGGCCTGGCCATGCTGGGGAGCAGGCAGTGTGCCAACCTGCCCCAGCCATGGGCTGGCAACATGTGCCGTTGGCCAGCGGGCTCCTGCAAGGCTCGGGCATGACTTCCTACCAAAGAGCGCTCTGCCACTGCCTTCCCAGGCCTGTAAATGCCTCACCCAAACCCCCACTCTCTGGTCGGGCTGCTTCTGCTGTAGCCACAGTGCTTTTAGTGCCTTCAATAAACACTTCTCTGCAAGTGCCGGCTGGCTGGAGGCCTGTGGTTTTGCCGAGCCAGGTGCAGCTGGCTGGGGAGGTCACACTCG
>NW_008593657.1:1719-2054 GCF_000691845.1 Merops nubicus | reverse complement strand
CGGCCCTCATCCCACTCCACCCCGCAGGGCCTGACTCAGCTCCTTCCAGCTTTCTGGGAAAAATCTTTGCCTTGGATTTCTCCTCCTCAGCCTGTGTCAGGCCGGGCTGGAGGACCCCTGGGGCCTCCCTCTGTCTCTGTAGCAGGCAGGACCACTGACGGAGGTGGTAACAAATCTTGGGAGGGGAGCAGAGCTACAGCAAGGGTCAGGATGTCCTCAGGTCCCTGCTGTGCCCCGGCCCCAAGCCCTGTGCAGGGGACAAGAAGTCACGGGGAACCCGTGGGCCACGTGCAGCAGCGCGGGCGCGCTCCGGCGGAGAGCAGCCGAGCGTTGGC
>NW_008593657.1:403-1701 GCF_000691845.1 Merops nubicus | reverse complement strand
CTGGGGGCAGCGGGTGTGGGGAAGAGCCGCTCCTCCTGCTCTGCTCTGGCAGCTGCAGCGGTCATTAATAATTGCGGCTCTTGCCATGATGAGCAATTGCAAGGAAAAATTGTCTTGCTAATCTACTGGAAGGTTCTGTCAGGGGTAGGAGCTGGCTGCAGGAAGCCAAATGCCGAGCAGGTCTGTGGCTGCGGTGCCATGTTTCCCTCGTGCCACGTCTCCCCAGTGCCAGCTGCAGGAGTGCAAAACCCCGTCAAAGATGGGGAGGGGAAGCTGGGAGTGATGGAGGCAGGCTGGGGTTGGGCTGAGTGCTCAGGTTGGGGCATGCGGCTGATGAGACGGTCACACCAAGGAGCAGCAGGACACAGCTGCAGAAAGGAGCAGAAACAGCCAGCGCCTGCCTGGCCAGGCCTGAACGAGCAGGGATGTGGTAAGTGCCTGAGCGTGAGTCCCAGCTGCACAGCCAAGGTCAGGGGAAGCACAGGGGAAGGTGAGGTGACCATGGCCCCACGTGAGCAGCCACCGAGCCAGCCATGGCTCAGCTGGGAAAACAACCCACGAGCGGAGGGCAGGGGGAGGCAGCCGTGCAGGACTGAGCCTGCTGGGGTAGCAGGGCTGGGGAACGGGTTGTGCCAGCTCAGCCCCAGGGTACCAGGCCTTGGAGCAGGGCCAGGACAGAGCCATCCTGCTACAGCCAGAGGGAGAACCAAGCATCTCCCTCGTGGTGCTACATAGCCTGCACCCACAGGGGGCTCAGCCCCTTCTGTCTGGCAACCTGTTGCCTCTGATCCCTACTGATGACGTCTCTACCACCCAAGGTACTTCCGCACTTTGCTGAGAGCAGCTGTTGCCCACCAGCTCTGCACAGCATGTGAGGAGCTTGTGCACAGGCAGCGGAAGGAGGGTCTCGGGTGGGCTGCGGAGGTGGAGCCTGGGGAGGGGCTGCAGCAGCGCTGCTCCGAGAACAAAGCCTGGCAGCGGCAGGCTCAGGGCTCTCACCATTCCCCCAAGCAGGGTCCCACCACATCCACCCCCAAGGCCAGCTGAGCTGCCTGTGGGGTGCCTGCCGCAGCCCCAGCCCCCGCGCTGGCCCCGGCAGCTGCTCCACAGCTGCTCCCAAACTCTCGCAGCCTCTTAGGGCGTCTCCGGCTCTGGCCTGGCTCAGAAACACTGGTGCAAGGAGGGTGTGGGGGGAGCAGGAGCCGGCAGCACAGGCCGGGCCTGCAGCACGCTGTCCCCTCTCCCGCTGAACAGGGGGGCTCATCCACAGGATGCTCAGACAGGCTTGGCTCAGGAAG
>NW_008593657.1:0-236 GCF_000691845.1 Merops nubicus | reverse complement strand
GTCTGAAGGGCAGTGCAGGGCAGGGTGATGCTGCCTGCCCTGGCCGAAGCACACAACCCCGCTGGGAGCTCCTGCAGAGTCCCGTGCAGACTGGGGCAAAGTCAACTTTGTGGGTTCAGAGAGAGGCAAAACCTCCCATAAAAGGTGCTGTCCCGAACAGCCTGGCAAAGTCCCGAGGGGACATGGGGGTTTGGGAGGGGTGGGAACGGAGGGCTAGGTGGGCAGCAAAGGGGCCA
>NW_008593656.1:8274-8577 GCF_000691845.1 Merops nubicus | reverse complement strand
GTAGCACTTAAATTTGAGCTGGCTCCACTGGTAAAAGACTCCTCTGGCCCAGCTCCTTAAAAGCCCTTCTGTCTGTAGGTGCGTGATCTGCCCGTGCGCCTCCCGTGGAACCGGGCCTGTCTCTCTGAAAAAGAACGCTGAATTTAGGCTAACTTAACACTGTAATGCAATGTAATTGTAGCCCAAATGTCATACTGCCGTGTGATGCCGTGACATTCTACTGCGTGGCTTTGTAACAATCTCTGCGCAGCGGGCAGGGCCAAGGGGAGGCGGGAGACAGGCCGCTCTCCCCCGAGAGCGTGC
>NW_008593656.1:0-8233 GCF_000691845.1 Merops nubicus | reverse complement strand
TCATCCACGTCAGGCTCTGACTCAGCTCCTACGAAGCCAAGGCCTCCCAGGGGCTTCCCCAACCAAAAAGAAACTGCTGACTGTTCCTACTAGGAATCCAGCGTTCCTCGCGGCACAGAATAACTTGCTTGGTTGCACGCAGAGCCATTAAAAACAAACAAAGAGGCATGAGATAAAATATTACTTGCTATTTTTTGCATGTGTGGTTACAGCTTAAAGTACACTACTTATTCACTATTGCCCCATACCAGATTTAATTCTGAACTTTGCAGATAAAATACAAGGGATCTTTCAAAACAGCAAATGTGAGCGCTGAGCTTCACGTGCATATGCAAATACCTTCTCCTGAGGGGTAGTGTCAGTTTCACTCCTCTTTTCTCCTCATCTGTTAAATAGAAACTACTCGTTCTGATTTTTGTGGTTATGGATTGGAGGAGGAAACAGTTCTGCCAAGTTTGTGGTGGGGTGAGGGTTCATTTAAATAGAGGCTGTTTAGCTCTGCTGTGAGGACTTGTAAAAGCCTCGCCATAATCAGGGGTCAACTCCAAAGGCTGTAAGAAAAAAAAAAAAAAAAAAAATTGCTGGCACAAGAACTTGCATGAAGCCTAGATTAAATAAACAAGGTCTTGGTGTTTCCTCTAGCTCAGCCCCTTCAGCTCCAAAAACAGGTCAGGGCAGAGCTGGACTTCCTGGCATGGTTCCTCCAACCTCATGCCACCATGGCTTTTTTCTGCTCAGCGCTTTTCAGGTGTCTGATTCCCCAATAACTGCTGCCTCCCAAATGCAGGTGTATGTTTTCATGTCTTACTAGTTACTTGGCAAAGCTGTTAATTACAGCTGGCTCTTGCAGATGAGAGGAAAATGCAGTGAAACCAAAATGTGGTAAGGGAGATAACTGGAAAGTATTTGTGCCTCTGGTACACCTTTCCTTGCAGCCAGGTTTCATTACATAACCCCAGTGCTTCTAGAAGTTGCACGGTTGCACATTTAAAGCACACAGACATAGGGACATGAGCCAGTGCTGTCCCCTTTCTGACTGAAAGAGTTAGTCAAAGCTTAGGGTCTTGCAGATAGTTTTTCAGAGTGTGTAAACAAGGTGTGAAGCCCACAGTAGCTAGCAGCTGGAGCCTGTGATCTCCTAAGTTTCTTTCAATAATGTTACATTTAATGGAAGGAGAATCTGACAGCAGAGACAGGGACCATGTCTGATGCAAGCCTGCTTATTTACAGTGAATGTACAAGGACCAGATTCTCTCAGCTGCTGGTGGCCCAGTAAACACAGTTGTGTTGCTGTTGGTTGCAGTCCACAGTGTTGTGGTTTGAGGCTTGGGATGGGGGTGTGACCTTCCAGCAACTGGGAGGACCCCAGGTGGGGGTGAACCATTGTATTCCCTCCCCTTCTGACACACACTCTGATAAGAGGCAGGAAGTGGGTCCTAACTTCACTCCTGCCCTGCAGCTTGGACATGGAGGTTGTGGTTTTCGCTCTGTGGGACCTTGGAACTATTTCTGAGGGTTTTGTATATTTTGCTTATTTATTTGTATTTTCCCCTAATCTTTGTATATATTATTTTCCTTACCTCCTTTTTTCGTTTTCTGTTCCTTGTTAAACAATATACTTAATTTTTTTCAAAGTCTCTCTCTCTCTGGGGGAGAGGTGAGTACATAGTTCTGTTCCATGTGGGTCCTGCCCTGAACCCCTTTTTATACAGAACCAGAACACACAGGACTCGTGCTAACTTTGTGAACGCAAAGGACCAGGACCAGAGACTGTTGTGCTTATTGACTTGTAAGCACGCACTTGGTGAAAGCTTTGTAATCATGGCTCATGTTACGATGCACTGCTGGAGTATAAGGCAATAGCAAAGGCCTTGAAAACATGTGTGGAGGCTAAAAGAGCATCCACAAGGCTCCAGAATGTTCACCAGTAGACAGTTACTGCTCACAGAAGAAGTACAGCCTTGAGACTTGAGAAGAACTCTATGAGAAGTAGAAAAAGAAGAAGAAGCTAAGCAAGAAAAGTGTTGAGCAACAGAATAAAGCTCCTGACAACCTGTGAAAGTAACACCGTCAAGCCTGGTCCTGCGCGGTCTGTCAGGCAGAGGCCTACGGCCTGTGGTTAGAGAGTCAAACCCTGCCTAGAAAGTCAAACCCCTTAAGATAAGATCTCACCACTGAATGAACTTTCTCACTACAGATACTGGTTCAAAGCTGTGAGCATCCTCCTGGCTTTAAGGACACTGGCTGTTACAGACTCTTAGACCCAACAGCATTGTCCCGGGCTGCGCACAGCGAGGTCGCTGTGTACATGTTCATGTGTTTTCACCTCAGTTTATGTGTTTCACCTCTTCAACTACCAAAACAATCCCTACTGCATGTTACTATAGTTTGTCTAGTTGCTCTTGGTGAAAGGCTCCCTGGCAAACATGGAGACAAATACTTGCCTCAGTCAGTGCTCGTAGTCAGTCAGTTCATTCAGTCTCTGCACTAACTTACAGTAGGTGCCTGCACCCTGTTGCCTGGTTCATCCCACTGTCTTAGACACCTGTATGTTATTAAGGCTGACAACCATTATTAGCATTACCATGATTTTTGCAAGTAAAAATATTTGGATATTAGGACAAGATATTAGGACCAATGCCAGGTTAAGAGTATGGAGGTGATTCTCACCCCAAAGAACTAACAACCTAAGGAAGGCAGGAGTAAAGCCGTGCTTGCAAGGAAGCAGCATCTTCTTAGCAGAAGTGATGTTTCAGACGTTTTGGAGGCTAGTGCTGACTTTCCAAAATGAAGCAAGAAGCGGCAGGATCAGTAGCACAGCCTGCATAAGGCCCTGAAGGCAGAGAGAGCAGCTTGTGTTAGCTATTCTGAACCAGGGGGAGGTATGCAGAGGGCATAGTGAGTGCCTGTGAGGCTGGATACCAGCACACAGTCAGCAGCAGAGTTATGGGAGAGGCAAGATCTTGAGCTTGTAATGGTGGTTGGGAAGAGCTGTTACTTAGGTAGATGTGCAGGAGGACTCCAGAAGGGCAGCACAGTCTGGGGGGCCTTTGGATCAAGTGAAGCATGTGAAGCATGCCTTGATAATGGAGCGGTGAGGGAACATGGGAGAGTGACTGACGGGCAAGAACATGAAGAGCTCCCTCCTTACCGTCAATGAAAGGCAATAGTTACACATTTCACAGCGAGAGACATGTCCCAGAAAAATGTTTCGAAAGCAGACATTTTCCACTGGCTACTGACATTAAATGGGCATGAACTGATATGAGATGTCCTAGGATGCAGTGTTTCATATTGGCTAGGGTGAGATTTTCCACCGAGCTGACTGGTCTCCATTCCACACACCTTTATGCAGAGCTCCCGTTCGCTTTCTCTAACACATACTAGCAGAGAACATCAGTGCGTATTTTGTGAAGGCTGAACCAGCTGCAACACATCTCTGGAGTAGGTGAAGTGGTAGTTGGATTCCAGTTTGCAATAATTGATACAGTGTAAATTAACTCACCCTTAATCTAATTCTGCATGCACTCAGAAGCTTCATCTGTCACCTGTTGGCAGCATTATTTCATTTACTACAGGAATAACTTGGAGGTTTACTTGGGGCAAGAAACTGCTGCCAGACTTCCACAATCATTTATTGTGCAAGACGATGCTGAAGCGGTTTCACACTGGGTTTGTCATGATAGTAAAGAGCAGCTGTTCAGGTTAATCAAGTTAGTAGACCATGAGTTGTTAGGCAGTGACCACGGGAGCAGTGTTAACTTGCAGTGAGGTAGCTGTAAGCGCTTCATCAAAAGGGAACGTCTCCATTTCAGACTTGGGAAAGTCCCACTCCAGAACAGTGGTACTCGCTTGGATGAGAGAAGTCACTGTGTGTGTGTTCAGCACCACACCCAGAAGCATGTAAAATTCCAGCCAGAATTTCCATCAGCACTTGGACACACTGGATATCAGCACTGGAGTCTGCACAAAAGTACCTATCGTTCATGAACACTGAGATAAAGTTAGTATGAGATCAAAAGGAAACCCGAGCTTTAGTGATAAAAAGGGCCTGAAATTTCTTTTAACTAGGGATTCAGCTTTGGGGTCTTTGCTTTTGAGAGACACTGCTTTTTTGTTGTTAACCTTTTAGTTTGATTGTCACTCAGCCAGCTGCCAAGAATACTGGGAAGTCTCTATAACAGTGTGGCAAATGCATTGGACTATCAACTTGACAGGCATATATCTTTGTTACACTTATTACTTGGGTGTAGTAATTCTATTAGTGATATGTAGATGATATTTACCATCTGTAGAGTCACTACCAGACATGACAAAACTCACAAAAGATTTCTCAGCTGACTAATCTGCAAATTTTTCTTGAATATATCATGAATTTTTTCATTCAGTAGCAAAACCTTTGATTTTATTTTATTCCCCATTCAGAGATTTGGGGGCAATAACTCTAGTAAGTACATGAAATTGCTAACTTGAAATCATTGTTAATTTATTTTATCCCATTTGTTAAGGAGGAAAGGGACTAGGGGTGTGTAGGGGAATGTCAATTCAGGGACTGGCACCAAGGCATGCTGCCTCTGAGAGCTATTCCTAGAGCATTGCTTCTGACAGTCCAGCTTCATGCCAGCACTGTGCCTGCAGTCAGAGTCTAACCACTTCATATATTTGTTTGTTTGTTTGCTTGTAGTCTGTCTTGCAGTCCTATCAGTGTCATTTTGCTACTCCAGGATATGACGTTTGCCAGGAAAGGCCATATGGGGGCTTGCAGTCGAATACCAGGCTGCATACTGCATGTTGTCCAAAGCATTTTAAAGCAGAGGTCATCTTCCAGGCTTGTAACAGCCATGGCTAGTGACTCTGGAAGCTCAGCCCATCAGTGTCAATGCCCAGAAAGGATACGGGCTGGCATCAGAATTGAACTCTGTACATCTCTATTCATAAAAACTACTTGTCAGTGAGGGGAGGAAGGTGATGAATTCTGCATACTTCAAGAAAGTTGATTTGGAAATGCACTAATCTTTTTATACATGAAGAGTTTCATTATTTAATCACTAGTTTCTTTGGAGTGCAAGGCAGCTGAAAAGGAAAGGAACGAAAGTTGTTCGGTTTTGACAATTGCCAATATGTGTCTCTGAGGACAGTTATCTGATGGCTGGGTCTCTAAGCAGGAAGGGCTGTTTTTGCCAGAGGGGGATTTTACAGTGTTTTAGAGTGCAGATACTTTGCCAACTGTTTTAATATTTAGGCTTGCTTTGAGCTTCTGTCCTGTCTTTGTCCCTGTCTGTGCTGTAATAACAAGCACAAATGGAAGCTGGAAGCTGCATATTTGTGCTCTGTAGTTCTGCAGAGCTGCTGTGGAAAGGCCAGGTGTCTGAATATTTCCAAAGCAGGGTCAAGTAGTGTATGAAACATCAGAATGGCAAATAATACAGTCAGCCAGGGAAGCCCACTGCTATTTCTGCGATTTGACAGTGCCACAGTGAAGGTCTTCCCAACTTCAGGGCTGGACTGAGCAATTGGAGAAAGGACTACTGAGTGCATTATGGAAAACTCCTAGGGAAGTGGCATCAGCCACTTTAATCAGCAATTAATCTGGAACACTGATTCCAAGAGTAATATTTTCTGAAAAATAATGAACCAAATCCTACAGGACTAACTGGGCCTACTATGAATAAATTAGACCATGTTGATTTGTATAATTCACTGATCACATTACAGTCATCACTGTTGTTATCTGAAAGTATTTTAATTTAATAGAAATGCACTTAAAAGTCATTTCCACAACTTTGGTCTCAGTTGTACTCCCTCCCCCCTCCCTGACTTACCTTTTCCAGCATGGTATGAGGAACTAGACACCAGAACAGATCTTTCTGCAGAGACCTCCCAATGGATTTATGCATTACTTGATTTTGTGCAGGCACTTTACAACACTCTGCCTTTTGTCCTGGCTTGCAGATAAAAGAGAACAATATGCTGTGCTCTGAGGCTTTTGTCACTATGTTCATAGCTTGTACAGGCCATCTGCTGAGGGGTAACATAGCTGCTGCTGTACATTGCTGTCCTAGCATGTGCACGACCTGACAGCTGGAGAGTGTGAGCCCTCTAGATTCATTAGGAATTCGCTTGTATGTGAGGCTACTCTGTCCACATAAAGCTATATATAAAACAATACTAACTCTTAGATCACAGAGGTCAGAGAAGCATTGTAGGCTGCAGGGATGTTGGTAGCTTCTAGTGCAAACTTCTACTTGGAGTGGGGTCAATATGGATCCAGACCCTGGTGCTCAGAGCTTTGTCCAGCCAAACTGTAAACTTCCAAGGACAGAGATCCCAAAGCGTCTCCGGCTCCTCCTACAGTGCTTTATTATTCTCATGTTTTCCTCGCCACTCTAGTTTCAGCTGATGTCACTGCCTCTTGCCCTCCTGCCAGGCACAACTGGGAAGAGCCTGTTCCCATCCCCATAGACACCAGGCTGTGCTGAGAGGTGCTCCAAACCCATCTCTGCCTCATGCTGAACCAGCCCTGGCCCCACTGACCCTCTTCTCAGGGTAAGTACTTCAGTCTCACAGTTCCGTTGGCCTCCCCTGAGCCCCTCTGGTTTGTTAACAGATCTCCTGTGTGAGAGTGCGGTCCATCATGCACTCGGTGTGGGCAGATAATGACTGTGAAGAGATCGTCGTCAGGCCATCTGGGCGGGCATTGGCGTCGGCTGGCACCCGACAGGGAGAGGGAGCGCCCGGGCAGCCAGCTCCCCCCCAGGCCCCTCACCCTGGAACACCCCAGTCTCCGGTGGTGGAGTTGGGGCCCTGGGCTCCAGTGGGCGGCTGTGCTGTTGAGGAGCAGGAGGGCAGACCTGCTGCTGTTCCACATCCCTCTACTGCCCGAAGGAGTTCTTCTGATCCTGGCCCAGCTCCCCCCAGCAGTCCTGCTGGAGCTCAAGAAGAGGACCACTGTGGCAATTCAAACTCTGCTCTTCAAAGGGTCCCAGAAACATGCTCAATGCCCCGTTCCTACCGATAGGAACCAAGAAGAGCTACACAAGAATACAGGGACATGTGTAGCTGCTCCGTCCACTCCCAGCCAAGGCAGGCCCTGCTCCCCTGGGGAGGCCCTGACCACCCCTGACGAGGAGGGCCAGCTCCTCCCAGGACTCTTCAGAGCCCTGCAAGAGGCCTCCCCAAGCCCAGGCCTGCAGCTCTGCTGCCGGTCCCGGGGCTGAGGTCTCAAGACAAGAATCACATGACCGCCAAACAAGCAGGCACCCCACCAGTGCACACCAGGGGGACCCAGGTAAGCTCCAAAGAGGAGGGTCTGCAACCCTGATATCACATCACTGCCAAATAAGAAGACATCCCTCCAGTGCTCCCCTGGGGGGCGCAGGGGATCTCCAAGGAGAGGGCCCAGCAGCCCTGAGGTCACCTCTCCTCCAAACAAGGGGGCATCCCAACAGTGCTCCCCTGGGGGGCCCCAGCAGACTCTGAAGAGGAGAGCCAGAAGAAGCCCTGACATCACAACAGCTCTGAGGAAAAGGACAACCCGCCAGTGCTCCCCTGGGGACACCCTTCAAGCTCCAAAGAGGAGGGTCAGCAGCCCTGAGGTCACCTCTCCTCCAAAGAAGAGGGCATCCTGCCAATGCTCTCCTGGGAGCCCATGGAGAGCTCTGAAGATGAGTGCCAGCAGCCCTGAGATCACCTCTCTTCCAAACAAGAGGGCATACCACCAGTGCTCCCTTGGGGGTCCCCAGCGGGCTTTGAAGAGGAGGGCCAGCAGCCCTGATGTCACACATCAGCTTGGAGGAGGAAGACAACCTGCCAGTGCTCCCCTGGAGACACCTTTCAAGCTCTGAAGAGGAGGGCCATCAGCGCTAAGGTCACCTCTCCTCTGAAGAAGAGTGCATCCTGCCAATGCTCTCCTGGGGGACTATGGAGATCTCTGAAGAGGAGGGCCAGCAGCCCTGATGTCACATCAGCTCGGATGAGAAGGACAACCCGTCAGTGCTCCCCTGGGGACACCCTTTGAGCTCTGAAGAGGAGGGCCAGCAGCTGTAAAGTCACTTCTCCTCCGAGGAAGAGGGCATTCCACCAGCACTCCCTTGGGGGGCCTCAGTGGGCTTTGAAGAGGAGGGTCAGCAGCCCCGATATTGCACCACCTCCAAATAAGAAGACATCCCTCCAGCGCTCCCCTGCGTGGCCCCAGCGGGCTATCAAAAGGAGGGCCAGCAGCCGTTAGGACTTT
>NW_008593655.1:0-38511 GCF_000691845.1 Merops nubicus | reverse complement strand
CCCCCCTGATGGTTCCTGTAATGCAAATCAAATGGCCTGGGAGGACAAAACAATCTTCCTATATATCTTTGTGTATCATTTGTAAACAGAATCTGGTGGCCGTAGCTATGAGTTGCTGGGTCAAAGCTGTGAGGATATTTGCAAGCCCTTTCTGCAATTTGGGAAATTATTATGGGGAGAATATTTATGACAAGTATCTGTGTCATATCCACACTGGGAATTTTATGTCTGGATCTTTGAGGCCTGCATTTGGACTGAATGGTCTAAGGGAATGGAGAGGAGGGAAAGTATTTTGCAATAATACAACATGAGATCTACTGTGCAAATGTAGGCTTTGCATAAGTATTTGTTTTATGTACCTCCACAAGCCCTGCGCTCCTTCAGGAAGGTAAAAACTTGCCTGCCTAATGTGAAAATCATCCTGCTGGTATTTAAAACTGTTTTTATTTTTCCCACAGTTTAAATTGCTTTAAATGCCACACACTTAAAGAATTATATACTTTGTGTTGTAAATTATCAATGCATCAATATTTCCATAATCAAACACAAATCGGTGCGTTTTTCAAAAATAGTCAGAATGTAGTTAGATGTTTGTGGTAATTGCTTCAAGAGAGCAAAATACTAAATCTTGTTTCATAAAAGGGAAAACAAAACAAAACAAGTTGGTTAAAGAAGTGCTTTAACCTTAAAAGGGACTAATTTTTGTATTTCCAAAAGTAAATGGGAATCTGGCAAGATTATGTCTTGTGTAATAATATTGATCTAAGAAAGCTCTCAGGTGCAATTATATTTGTGTGCAAAATAAATTGACAGGTATGAAAAATATACATGGCCTGAAGATGTATGGATTGTTTCTTGGTTTTAAGTTTCTTCTCCCCCAAATGAGCATGGTTTTTGGTAAGTTTGTGTGTTTGCTTTAAATCACTTCTGGTCAGTAAATCACCTCTCTGATGTCTTGTTTGTTTCCGAACAGCACACAGACTGAAACAATGTAAGTTCCTGGAGTGTAAACTAACCTCATCTACCCATAAGGAGCATGATGCTTCACAGCTTAACTTTGGCTTAGGGCATTGTAATCACTGAAAGCTGGATCCTCCATGGTGTAAATGAATTCTCCTCCTCTGCCTTCAGTAACTTGCACAAATTTAGAGCAGCTGAGCGTACGACCTTATACTCAGAGACAATTTGTCCGTAAGAGATACAGACAGTGCTGTGAAATGAAATGCATTTAGATTTTTCAGTTCTCCTCCTGACATTTTCACTCAGTCATTTCCTTTTTGCCTCCTGGTGCCTTTGGGAAAGAGGCAAGAGGAATGGCATTTAAGCTTGGTTCAGTGAAATTGTAGACTACAATGGTATATTAGGTTCACATATTACAAATCTCTAGCTTTTATGTATATATTATGCTTGTACTACAGGGCTAAATTATGTCCGCGCATCCCTACACTTTTTCTCAATTTGTATTGCAGGTGCAAAATCTATGTGAAAACAAAATATGATTTTAGCATATTTTGCCAGTGTGTCTTAATTTTTTATATATACCAGTGATGACATTTCATCCACAAATTTAGCAGCATTTTCTTTATTTTAATATGTGAAGTCACCCTGATTTGCAAGCTGAAGACATGACTTATTTTTACGTTTTCTTTGTTTTAAAATGGGTTCAGTACTCATTCAAATGTGCAAATAGGGAAATTGTTCCATTACATTATACACGTTTTGCAGATGTTTGTATAGCAAATTTAGACAGCAAAGAGATGTCAGTACTCATGACAAGACAGTATTTTTTTACCATCTGTATTCAAAGAACTTCACCAAATCAATCCCTGTATCCTACTCTCTAAAGAACACTTATTGTCAGTTGAAGTAAATGTTTAATACAGACACTTTCTTCTGATTCTTAGGGAACAGATGCTCTGCCTTTTTTTAGAGTCTGTGTAAGACACTGATGAAAATCTGTGAAGCAGCAATGTCAAGCCAAGTTTTCTAAAGTATATTATTAGAGTACTAACTACTTCATATGTCTAGCTTCCCTTAAAAGCAGACAACTTCCAAAAGACTTACTTCCTTTCCTGATCATGGTACTAGCCAAGTATTTCTTGGCTAGATTTTTATGCAGGACTTCTGTTTGAACTCTTTTGGTAATAGCATTAATTTACACTTATAAATAATGTTAAATAATTTAACTTTCTGAAAAGATAAACCAGTTTTTAGTAAAATGTGGTGATACTTGTGCTTTTTTTCTTAGGATGCTTTTTTACACTATGTCAGTTAGAAAACAAATTTAATTAAAACCAGATTTCCTCAAACCAATCATATCTTCTTCTTCCCAATGAATATGTCCAGGAAATAACTACACTCTAACAGTCATAGCATTTCATAAGACCAAAATGTCAAATGCTTTTCATTATAGAAAACAATAATCACAAAGGCAGATTACAGTACATAATCAGAGTTAAGCAGTTCCCTTTTCTGGACCTGATTATGGCTCTGCATGGTAATAATAATTTAAAACTGTTTCATGCCAGGATCTTTTAAGGTATAATTGTTCCTAACTTCTTTTTCCAAACACAGGGAAAACAATGTTAGCAAAATGTTAGCTGTCAATATTATTGTAATGCCAAATTTCATATGCCTGTGAACAAGCTCTTGAGAAACTGGGAATATTAATTCAGCCTCTGTGTAACTCCACGCTACTGAGTCCCCCATAGGCATAAGATATCTGTGCTGTAGCTGCCAGGAGACAGTAAAGCTGTTGGTTCTGGCTGAAACAGAATTTGGGTCTTTCTTCAGGCATCCCTGTACTGTGGGCAAATCCTGCCTGGAAACTCTAAAAAGCCTCAACTAAATAAGTCATGAATGGAGAGGATCAAAAGATAAGGTAGGACTGGAAGCAGGAATTTAAAAGAAAACTTCCCTTCACTTTCTCTGAAAGTTAACCAACAGTATTAGATTTGTCGATTTGATAATATTTGCCAAATACATTACTTTCCAATATGCAAAGGTATTTTATTAAACTCCCTGCTGAAAAAAATAGTGTTTTTATTCTTATTTGTGTGTCCTTAATCCTTTTTCCTGGAGAGTTTACCATTTTCTAGGTTGATAAGTTTCTTGTTGGAGCTCCAGTATCTTTTATTAAAGAAAAAGAGGTTTTAATTTATCCTGATAATGTATAAAACACAGCATATATTTCTAGTGAAATATTGATAATCTTTATTGTTACTGAAAGTCTCAAATTGTCCATTGTTTGGGGTTCTCTACAAAAAATATGGTTTTTTTGTTAAGATAACAGAATGGGATTCAGTAGCATCAGAAGTTTTAAGGGAACTATTACTCTTACTGTCTATTGTGTAGCACTTCCCATGGCCTTTCTTCAAATGATTCTGAAATATGTTTATAATGTTTGATATATCTGGGACACGAGTGTAAGTTTGTTCTTGATTCTGCCATATACCTTTTGCAATTTATTTCATGTGTCTGTACTTTGGTTGCCTCATCTGTGTACCATGAGATAACATTTTCTCCTACACAAACCAGAGGTGTATTCATGGCTGAGAACAGGTTAGATGATGTGGGTAATGAAAGCATCTAAGAGGAAACAATGAGAGATTTCTAATTAAGCAGTAACAGTTATTAGAAGGACACAAGAATAGAGAAGCATTTCAAGACTTTTTCTAGTACTTTGAGGCAACAGCAAAAATGGATTATACCATTATTCTTTGCTCCTTGAATTTTTGCAATCTTTTGGGATATATAATCTCTCAGCACAGCATAAATATTTTCTTAAAGCTTGAAAATACAATTCAGAACTTTTAGAGACTTGTTTCTTGTGACATAAAGCTAGTTGAAGGCTTTGTTGAAGTTGGATGAATGTGAGGAAGATAGGAAATAAAATTAATTTTTTTAACAAGCAGCAGACAAAAATCCTTTATGGTGTGTTAATCTTTCATTTCTATGACTCAGCCATAACTGGATTGTGACATCGTATCCCATGTCATTCTCTTTCAAAACTGAGCTAAATTCAGTAATACATACATATTTAACAAACTCAGTAAGACTGGGTCAGACTTCTTTAGGACTGAGTACAGGCAACTGACTTAGCCTGTTACAGGAATATTGTACTTTGGGGACCTTTAAAAATCAGGGCTAATCCAGGAGTGTGTGCACTCTATCACTTGTAAATCTCAGAACACTGCAATATTGGCCAAGCATTAATGAATTTATTTTACCTAATTATACAAACCATGTTGGATCAGGTCTTCTGATACTGAGGGAATAAATGGAAAGGAGTCCATCAATCATTCTATTTTTTTTAAAAAAAAGGTATGAGGAGTCTGGATTTACATAAAAATCTTCTCCAGCATAAAATACCTAACTGATTTGTGAGTGCATTTTGGGAGGAGAGGGAAACAATTTCTGACGTATGGATGAATTTATTTCCATTGTGGAAAACACATTAGACAAATATTGCAGGCTGTGTTTCACAAGTTGCCCCTCAAATTCTTTTTTTGGGCCTATTTTCCTGCCCCAGTGCAAGTTCTATATAACATTACCAATAGCAAAAATTTTCAAAACCCTTTCGAAAATTAGTCAAAAAAAATGATTCTAATTTTTTTTTTTTTGAAAGGAAGTGGATATCTAACTCTTCCAAATGATAAACTAACTTTCTGAAGTACAGTGAATAAATCAATCAATTTAACTTTCTTACTGATATAGGAAAAAAATATTCTCTACAATACTGTAGTTTTAAAGCCAGAAGACCAAGAAATTACCATGAGACAGTCAGATGATTTAATCCCATCTGCATGAAGCATCCTCTTTATGTACTGAACGAAGCTATAAGTTTAAGATATGCAGTCAGCTATGTAATGCAACAGATTGATCAAATTTAAGTGCATTATAGTAATACAGTTTCTTTTAAGTGGATTATGAAGAACAAAATTTAAATAGATGATAAAAATTTTATCTGTAGTTAACAGAGATTGTCAGACGTACACAGAAATAAATGGAACATATTGGTTTTGACACTACTCAAACGAGTAATGCTTCATATTGTGTTTGCTCCACTTCATAGCAGATGGTAAAGTATTAAGGCTATTACTATTAGTCTTCCCCAGATTTGTAAGGCAGTAGGTTAAGTCTTTGCTACTGTATTACTATTAAATCTTCATTTTGTGACTTTTTCTGAAGAGATTTTTTTTCAGATAAGAGCTTCATTTTTGCAACATTCCATGTCTACTTTAAATAACCGAGAACAGTCAATTTACACAGAAATTTTTGCACCTTGTAATAAAAATATTAATCTCACAAAACACTAGAGTACATGTGGAAAGTATCAAAATGTTTTGTTTTAATAAAATATTAATGACTATTTACAAATGATCATCAGAGTCTGAAAAGCAATACATCTAGGTAGGATTTTTTTTTCTATTGCAGCAGGACAGATATGATTGAAATCCACCGGAAGAAATGCACTTGGGCTGGCCTGAATTGCCCCAAGGAGGAAGGTTCAAAAGAGCATCTATTTCCTCAATCATGACGTTTTGTAACAGAAAAGTCCCTAGACCATCATTCTTTGCATGGGAAGTTTCACAGTGCAATCCCACTGCTACTTTATTTCTTATAGATGCTGTATTCCCTTTCTCCTACAAAAATCTCTGTATTTGCAGCTGCCATCTCACTTTCTAATATTCTTTATTACCAAATTGGGGTAAGAAAGAACAAAATAATTAAAAAAACCCAGTTACTTTTACATCCTGGGACTTGATTACAATTATGTGTTTCAACACTTATCCTCACTGAAAATGCTTCAGATTTGATGGGGCTGCTTTTCTTCTCAGCTTCAGGGACAAAACCCTCCAGGCTTCCTCATTGGAGAAATAGGGATATTAAACAGTGTTTCATGCTTGTTATAATGCAATTACGGTGTTATCTTTGTCAACAAGAAACTTAACTTCTTTTCCTTTTAAGGCTCAACATGGTTTTGCCTGTGATCTTCAAATAGTATAAAACAAGAAAGTTAGACAGCAAAATATGACATTACCATTGGAAGTCCTTTCCAAGTCCTTTCATTAAATGTTGATGCTGTACCTTGCTATTGTAACTACAGTTAGGCCAAACTACACTTCAATAATCTCAGATTCTTCACTATTGGGATATAAAATATATCATTGAATTTGCTGGCTTTTGTAATCCTTTGGCCCACTGTGGCACAGGTACACATCATAGCATAGTTGTTTTCTTAGTACCTGTTGGAGAATAATAATTAAAAAAAATTCCTTGGCATCTAGATTCCTGTTGTCTTAGCTACACCCACATCTGAACCTTGTAGAACAACTACAAAGATTAGAAGCACAGAAAAGAGTTGGTTATATTTACTGATCTACATAATATGGATTAGTATTGAATTTTTTTTTTTTCCCCTGAATATGAGGTAAATTTTGCAATAGCTAAATTAAGTCTGACTTCAACAAGCCCTAATTTGTTTTCTGTGACTGGTAAACCACAAAACATACTTGAAGAGTATGCCTTTGAATGTATACCACCTGGTGGTGAGATTCATCCGCTTGATCCCACAAAAACTGTTCTGTACATTACCTTGGACAGATAGTGTTTGTGCTAGTGATAATAAAGGATACAGAGATGAAAGGGTTTTGCTTCAAAAACTGTAAAAGCTTTTTTTAGCAGTAAGATGAAAGCATATTTTGTTCGCCCCATTAAGTAAGATGAAATATAATCATAAAAGGGCAAATCCCTGTATGATACAGCTCGAGGAATGTAAGAAATATGTTAATTTATGATCTTGTGTCAAATTAGAAATATTCTTTTCATCTCTTAAATACAGAAAAATGTGAACGACCCAATATACCAAATGGGTTGAAAACGTTCACAACATTGCAGCCTGCTTGACGGTTTCAGTAATCAATATTTACATTAATTTCCTAGCTTTAAAATGCACAGAGCACTCTGATGAGATGAAAGAGGTTCTCAGAGAAAAGGGTGTTATTAAACCTCAGTATGTGTGAGACAAATGTCTATAGGCCGTTGGTTTGTGGGGAACCTTGAGGGAAAAAATCTTTCTGACAATACATACAGTTTGCTTTCTTATAGAAATTTTTAAATGAGTCAGTTGTCATATTCTTTTTCTGCCCTCTACCTCATTTCAACCATCTGACACTTGCAAATTCATTTTGAAGCTATATATCTTACATCTCATTTTCCTTATTGTCCTTCATTACTTTTTATAAAACATTAATTCACCCTGTTTTAATATATAGATCATCTATAGATAATAGGCCATTTCATTATAGCAGCTTGGAATAAGATTGGGGAGTTTTCTTGGATTTTGTTTGCCATTTGGTGGTAAACAGTATTTAATAATAAATGACCACGTCATAATGGTGTAGCAGTTTAAGTTGTGCAGGTGCTTCTGGATCCTCAAAATGGAGTGAAGCACAGTAAAACGTTAATGAAAAAAAACAGTCAATGATATAAATATTATTGTCGTCTGATCAGAAAAATGCACGTGTGGGTGAATGATAGGTATAATCACTTTCCGGAGCTGTTAGAGCTGCAATCCAGAATGAAGAATTTAGGACTGTTTACCACTGAAATCTAAGCTGGGTGTTACCAGCCATATGTGAAAACTGTTTTACATTTAGCATGTCATCTTCTGCTAGTAAGATAGTGGGAATGTACCTTGGGAAAGGACCTAGGTTGCTTAAACAATACAGAAAAAATGCTAGACTCATAAATAAGCATCAGTTAAGACAAAAGATTTTTCTGTTGTGCTTTTGTAAAGAGTCATCTTCCTTCATGAAAGTGTCTCTGTAGTAAATCTAACCCTTTAGGCATTTAATCATTTTATGTGGATGTGTTGTAAATGTCTCTGTGTCACACTGGGAGCCAAGTGATCTTAAGGTAAATATCATGGCAATAAGATGATGAATCTTTGTGTCTTGATAAAATGATGACTTGGATTACTTGATTATTACTTATGAAAGGCAAGGTAGAAAAAGCCACAGTGCTGGGAATATTAATACTGACATAAGAAAGAAGGGCATGTAAAATACATATCAACTTCTCATTTGAAAATAGAAACTAAAGAGTATATCTGAAACTATTTGAGGACCAGTACAAATTTGAACATTAATACATGCATCGTAGAAAAGTACAAACACATCTAGCTTTCAGCGCAGTAAACGCCTGTATTTCTCTAAAATAACATTGGAGTAAATAGTTGAACTAAATCAGAATAAAAAAAATTTATGCAGTGAAAACTACATAAGCTACACCAGTTTAAGAGGAGCAAAAATAATTCCATATTCTTAGACTGGCAGACTATAACTGCAGGAAATGGGGTGTCAGTAGTTTAAAAAGTGTTTGAATATCTGAATTGTCAAATCTTAGCAAATGTATTAGTCACTTATTATATTAATGAGCTATTTAAATGGGTCTATATTTTGAGTGAAAAAACTATTGTTAAATGTTAAAGGTTTAGTATGCCCTCAGTAGTTGCTAGGCAAATTTATTTTTATGCACGCTACTTTTGTGACAGTTGTGACGTTTTCAAGATTGATGTCTTAACCGATGAACAACACCCTAGAGAGCAATGTGGTCTCCTACAAGTCAAAATGAGCAAATTGTGATCCTTTATTCACTCTGTAGGGGATTAGGCCTGGGTTACAAATCAAGTATGCTGGGCTACAGCCTTTCAAAGTATGCTAGCTCCAGAGGTTTCCTTCAGGCTCTTTGCTATTCTAAGAAAATTATTAGAAAACATGAGAATGAGGCTCACTGTGGGGAGGGGGAGAAATAAAATACCAAGATAGTATGCTGGTGGAAAAACACATTCAAAAGAAGGAAGAAAAAAAAAAGATGGTGGAAACCTGGCAGTGCTTCCAGAAAACAAATGTGATGAATTTGATTGTTGAACAGCAGCCAAAAGTCCAATATGAACTTGGGCTGTTTACAGAGTATAGGTGTCAAACTAGACATCAAGAGATCTGATATGTGTGGTCTGCCTCTGAGCTACTGCCCTTGGGCAGTTCATTTGTCATAAGTGTATTTCCTTTCCCTTCTTTACAATTGAAACAAAATGTTCTTTAATGATCTAAAAGAATTTAAGATTGGATAAAGTTTGGAGCTCCTCAGGTCAGCTAACAGCACCAGCAGATACAATGGGCTGCTTGGATGTATTTTGTGTTCTTTAAAAATGTTAAATGAGGAGGAAAACTTCGACAGCAAGTCCAAATATGTTTATCACCCAGAGTCAGATGGTTGTCTAAATTTAACATAATTTTCATCTCTCTACTGTAATCCTGTCAGTGGGCAATTTCTTCCTATAAATCATGTCTTTTTGAGTGTAAGTTTATAATTTTCAATTATTCTAACTTCTGGTTTCCTGCTATTCTTCCTGGATCACAAAGAAGTCTTCCAGAATGGCAAAGAAACTCTACTAAATGTGGTGTTCCTCACCCACCCCTAGGAAACTAGGACAAAAGAGCCTTGAAGTCACTTAATTTATATTCCATTGGTGTTCTCTGAACAACCTACTCAGCACCAGTAAGACCTCAAGCTTTTCAGGTTGTAACATGTCTTGACAGCGATGCAGGATCTGAAAAGCATTCACTACCTCTTGTTTATAAGCCTGGGTATTATGATACTCCTGCAGTAGTAGTATTTTGCAATTCATCTACTTTGCAGATTTCACTTTGATGTACTTAAAAGTGGTTATATGAGTCCTAAAATGAAATACAGTAAAACTAGGTACTAGCTGATGTGTGCTTATAAGGTAAGAAAAAATTATTCTATTAGAATTTCAACAATTGAGCCATTTCAGCAAATGACAAATTCATCTTGCAGATGATTTTAAAACGGGCAATTTTTGAATCTTAAGGTGCCATCCAAAATAGTCACAGTATTCTTAGGAAAACTCATATTGTCAATATATCAGAGCTAGGCAATATCACCAGGGCAAAAATTTCAAAAAGATGACAAGAGCAAAATGATGGGATGACAATGAAACAAACTCTAATGTATCCTTGATGCTGTCTTTATGAATACCTTTTCATGGCTCAGTGTAAGTTACCTGACTGATGTGTGATGCAATTTTCCCATCTGATAGACAGTTATATACAGGATTGGATGTCATAATCAGCCACCCAATGCTTACAAAACATAGGGTGGAAGTGCTACCCTGCAAACTTAGCTTAAGCTGGGTATTGAAAGCAGCTTGTTAGCAGGCTGCCAGAGGCTATTTTATATAATCAGTTACATTTAGCAAGGGGCTGAGAGGTAGGAAAATGACACACTGCAAAGATGTTCTCAAGAGAACTGGGTAGAATCATCTTCTCAGAAGACATATCTTTTGGCATCACCCAATACTCACTGTGGCATCAAAGCTCATCATCTAAACTGTAACAGTGAGCAGCACAGACAGTGACAAACTGTCTTGTCTTTATAAAGAACTGTGATATGCTATGACATCTGTGAAGACTGGGCTAATTTCTCATTCATCATTACACTATGATCTGCTGTATTATTTTGAAATTCTACAGACCCATTCCGAATTTTTTTTGAGAAGATATTATGTATGTCTAAAGTATCATTGCACTGAATGTATTGCAAATTGAAAAAGCTCTTCATAAACAGGATGATCTATTTGAGAATATCCTTGCAGTGTTTAAATTTACTTACAATTTGTTCCCCAAAATACTTAAATTACTAGATCTTACTCATTGAGATAAGCATACTATTTAAGAAACTGAGGCATAATAAGGATAAAATGTTTTCCACAGCATTGAAATTTATCATATACAAGGAAAATTACTGTTCCTTTGGTTAATAAAAAAGTTTTCTGTGGATTTTAGTATTTTGTAGTTGTGTGTAACATATAGTGTTCTTTCCATTTCAGTGCTTTTCGGCATACAATCAACAATATTGTTTCTAAATGCAAAGACTGAACTGTAATTACATTAAGAATTGAACCATAATTATCCTAGTATTTATGCAACACGCTCTGGAACTGAAAAATGAGAAGTTCCCATCTTGACCAGCTACATAGCATTATTTTTTTATTGATTGCTTATAATCTAAACCATTGTTAATCTTCAAAATAGTGTATAACTGCAAAATAATCAAACCTGTAAAAAAATGTCATTCTGACAATATTTGATTTCATTCCAGGATCAGTAAGTGCAGGCAAGCACGTTAGAAATGACCACTCAAAAAAAAAAAAAAAAAAAAAAGTATTTTTAGTTTTCGTTTTTTGTCTCAGTTCTTTGGAAGATAGAAATAATATTTTACAGAATAGAAGGAAGTGGTGAGAATGTGTTTCTTAAATAACTGGATATATGCGCGTGAATACTTATGTTGCAAAGTTTATACTGTTACACTGATGGTATGTGCCAAGAGCTGAACACACAATCCAAAGTTAAATTGTTTAAGCTGAGATAAATATGAGGCCAGAGGACACGGAGTGTTTTATCATCTAGAGAACTGTGAATCCCTGACTTCCTGTAAAATATTGCTAAGGTGTATGACAAGATGTTGGAAAAAACCTTTGTCATTCACTGTTTATTTGGTTTTAGACATTACTTAGACATCTGAGATTATTTGAACTTGTGTTTAAAGCTAGGGACCAGTGCTGTTTAATATCTTCATCAGTGGCATAGGCAGTGAGATTTAGTGCACCCTCAGCAAGGTTGCAGATGACACCATGATGAGTGGTGTGGTTGACATGCCTGAGGGATGGGATGCTATCCAGAAAGACCTGGACAAGCTTGAGAAGTGGGCCTGTGTGAACCTCATGAGGTTCAACAAGGCAAAGTACATGGTTCTGCACCCGGATCGGGGAAATCTCTGGTATCTGTACAGGCTGGCAGATGAGAGGATAGAGAGAAGCATTTGGAGAGTTTGGTGGATGAAAAGCAATATGTGCTTCCAGCCCAGAAGGCCAGCCTGGACTGCATCAAAAGAAGTGTGGCCAGCAGGTCTAGGGAAGTGATTCTTCCCTTCTACTCCACTCTGGTAAAACCTCACCTTGACTACTGCATGAAATTCTAGAGTCCTCAGCACAAGTAAGATGAACCTGTTGGATCGGGTCCAGATGAGGGCCACAAAAATTACCTGAGGGCCGGAACACCTGTCCATTGAAGAAATGCTGAGAGAGCTGGGTTTGTTCAGCCTGGAGAAGAGAAGGCTCCAGGACGACTTTATTGTGTCCTTTCATTACATACAGGGGGTAAAGTGGAAGGATGAAAGAATGAATACAGAGTGTGGAGCTGAAGTGAAAAGACTTAATCAGGTATGGAGCATAGCTGAAGTACACAGTCTAACAGCAGTTAGTGGAGAAAAGCCAGTAAAAGCTGATGACATTTTTAGTCATTTTGCAGCTGCCATAAGTGTCTCAGTTTCTTCTCAGAGACTTGTCTCTAGATGATTTTCTAGGTGAGGGTGCATCACATTTAATATAACATCTACTGAGGCAATCTTTACAATGCTTTCCCGTGCCTGCAAATTTTGAAATGAGGGATTACCGTGCCTAGTTGCCATTTTACTGGTTGGCAAGTAATAATAGTTTCATATCTCCTGCCTTATCCTACTTCATTCTGTTTCTTATTTTATGTGGAAGATGGGCTGTTTGCAGTGCATAACATTTGCAAATTTTACCATGGTTTTCTTCATGCATTATTCACCAAAAATAGTTTGATTGTATAAACATGTTTTGGAACTTAGTCACTGAACACATATACAAACATATCAGGCTATGGGTTATTCATGAACTATTTATTTTTATTCTGTTTTGAAGTCCTCTGTCTTTGTAGCACAATTGCAGTGAATGCTACTGTATTATTACTGTTTCCCCTCCTGTTCATAACATGTTAAGGGTTCCTAGCTAGCCACACAGAGAACTAAACTAGGCAAACAAATTTCAAAGATATATTTTTTTTCTACACAAGAACAATAAAAACTCAATTTAGTTATTTATAAAAATAGAAAAGATTCTCAACAGTGTCAAATTGAAGTAATGTTTTTTATTCGAATGAATGCTTATAAGCACATTTTCTCAGTATTTGCTCATCTTGAGTAGTACTGATAGATACCCTCTAAGGAGAAAAGAGTGTTACAACTTACTCATGGATATGAGCGCCACATCTTGAGTAAAAGTGACAACTGTGGTTTTGCTGTCCTGAAATTGTTGGCTGTATCTGGAAAACACTGGGATCTGGTCATCTCTCCTTGAAGACTGTTCACTCTACAACAGAGCATGGCAATGGAGCACAGGCTATTAGTCTATAATAATTAGTCTAAGGAGAGGTGGTTGCAGTCCATTAAAGTTGCTGCTTTGCTAATCCATAAACCAAGTAAGTGTTTATGCTACTCAAGTTCTGAAATTTATCTGAGGAACAGAGCTTTAGCTGAGACAAACCCTGAGAATATTGCTGTCTGTTAACCTACTTGGCTTTTTTATCATGGGCAAGTCTTAGATTTATGTTAAAGTTGAAGAGGTATTAGTTATAAATATTTTTGTGTTAATTTATGGAGCTATTTGAAAATCCATGACATTTATTTCAAAATTATTGGCTGATACACTTTGCATGGAACAAGCTGAACAGGTAGTTCAGCTTGTCTTGTAAAAAGATAATCTTGTATAGAAAAATAGGGGAACAGGTCTTTTAACTGACTGAAATCTTGAGTGAAACATGCCAAAAAATAACTTAGAAAATTGATAAAATGAAAGCACAGATTTGCTTTATGAAGTTTCATAGGTTGCTAACTAATTTTTTTGTTTGTTTTTCAGCAGACAGACATAATAAGAGCATTGGTTGGAACTCATGGCCAATTTAAAAATAGGCACAAATACCCCATGGGAGAAAAGGTGATACAGCATTTTAGCAAACTCCGAAGAGAAATTATTGATTCTGTATATTTTCTAAATAAGGACTGAAAATTAACTTTTAGCTACATTTAAATTGTTGGATTCAGTACAGATAGATGTACATCTGCTTGCACTGCCAGAAGAGGTCATGTTACTTGATTTACTGGTATTTTCTAGCTTCAAAATCAACTTCACTGTTGCATAGGTTTTCCAGTAGGATGAGTGAGGGCAAAAGGGAACAACCATCAGGAACGTGTGCATCCATGACAGGTACAATATCTTTTATTACTTCTTTGGCAGGCAGAAGATTGCTCTGCAACCACTTCTCACTTCTTCCTGCTCTGGGAAGTCTTTGCCTCTTGAGCCATGGGAAAATCTGGTATTTGAGTTGCTTGTAGAAGGAGCATTAGGGCTCAACCAGCCTCAGAAGTGTTGGAGCCCTGAGAGGGGTTTGTGTTACATTACACTTATTTGTGGCTGACTTTATTTACAGAATATGTAAGAGAGCAGGCTACATTAGCAAGCCTTTCTTGTGATAGAGAACCTCTGGATCTCTGAGAATACTTTTAGTGACATACTGCCTGAATAATGTGCCTTAATCTCTTCCCTTACTGCTACCCTTTCACATGTGAAGCCCTGGAAGACTTTACAAAATACAATTAGTATATATGTAATAGGCTTGTCATATTTGGAATATATGAAAGCATGCAATTTAATTTGACTAAACTCATTCATTTTCTGCACTGGAATTCCAATATACTGCAAATATATCAAATGACAGGCAGACTTTGAGAAAGATTAAGGCAAACAATTTTTTCAACAGACATTAATATTTGCAGTATGAGAAACTGTGATTTATTTAAGAAACATGGGCCTTCAAAAATCTCTTTGTGACATCTTGCTTCCATTTTTCTGTGCTATGAATGTGACAATAAATAGCACAGGGTAATGTACAAATATAACTCACAGAATCAATATATGACAACCATAGTAGTTATTAGAGATGTATTAGAATCAAATTACTACTGTCCACAGCAACTACTGAAAATGGATCTTTATTTCTGCAGATTGGCTAGACTTCTTCCAAGTACCTGTTGAGGTCACTGGTCGGTGCTGGTCAGTGGTGAAATTCATCCCTGTGCTGACCTTCACTGCAAATGCTTACACAGTCACCTTTAAATGGAGGAAGAAAGGAGATTTTAAACAGACAACTTGTGACAAGTGTCTGCTTCTGTGTCAATTTCATTTAACATGATAATAAAGTTATACTTCAGTATTAAAAATCAAATACTTCCCTGCTTTTATTCTCTGCATTTTCTGATTCTTTCAAATTCTTATGCTCAAGAAATTTATTCCAGCTGTGGATTTACACCATACTGCTGTAAAGCTGAATAAAGACATGTAACTTGTTGATGGATTACACAAATAGCTAATTGCAATTATATAACCAAAAAAATGAAAACCAAAGAGCCCAGTCTTATCTGTTTACTGAATATTTGTCTTTAGGGAAAATTTGCAAAGTATTAACCATACATTTTGCAATCATTTTACTAATCCATTCATCTTACTCAGAAATGGTGTTTACAAGTCTGTTAGGATAGACAATAGTGGAAAAATTAGGCTAGAGGTGAAAGAAACAGGTGAAGGGCTGATGTTTTAGAAGCAGGTAATCTGATCACCTGCTGCTGGATATTTTTGAGTATCAGACATAAAATACCAAATATTTATTAAAAATGAATTCCAGTATTTTAATTCCAATTAGAATTAGATTCTAATCCTGAAATATAGTTCTTACAACCAATTTTCAAATTTATTTTTAATTTAGCGAAATACACATTTAAATTTCACTGGATGGAGTACAGAAACATCTGTTACAGTCCTTGTAACAGAAATCAGAATGCAAGAGTCCCCTTTCCAGTTTTTATTCTCAAATGCAACATTTTTTTTCCTAGCTATATGATTTTGCATTTGTCATTGAAGCATGTTCTTGAAAACATAACAAAATAAGATCTCTTTTTTTACTGATACCTCTTGGACAGTCTTTGGGTTTTGCCTGTTATTCAGCTTATCATGGAATAGTTCCTAAAACGAAATTTAACCCAGACAAACTTTAAGATACTGATGCTCAAGCAGTAAGGCTCAAGTGAGCTAAATTAAAAAAAAACAACTGTGTGGTGACCACCCCAATCACAGTAGGGCATATAATTTATAAGGAATATCAAAGCATAAAAAATTACACCTTTGCTTGCAACTTCTCTGTTCCTAACCTCTACACTTCTCTCTCAAAATAAGGAAAGAGAAAGTATTCAGACTTTGTGATGTCATATGTTTTTTCAGCAAATTCATACCCAACCTGTCTTTAAAACAGCAGGAGTTTATGAATTGCTTTTGAAGCACACTAGAATAACACAAACGACTGACTAATTCTTTCATAAAATAGCTTTTAAATTCTACTTTATAACCATACAAATCACTTCTGGAATATCAATAAAGCATACTCTGAATGCAGTCAGGCTTCTGGGGTAGTTGAAGGCAGTATCTCTCAACATTCACACAGCATATCCCCTTATTGTATTTCATTATCATGTTTCAGTCTTGAGCTTCAAAAGCTGAAATGAGAATGAATTAACTTAGCCTGCTGTCCTATGGACTACTCCTAAAAAGCATTCCAAATTATGGCTTTTGCCAAGGTTTACTTTTTACTTGCATGCTCTGTAAGGAATATGCTGGCTATGTTCACTCAAGGAGTATTAGAAAAACTAAAGTTAATTGAGTAAGGTAGTAAAAATTGCTGTTGATACAGTAGCCACATTGTTACATTTGAGGAAATTAAGGATGTTCTTGTAGTAAAAAGAATGATATCTAATAAGCTGTGTAATGACAATATACTAAGGTTATCCTCTGTTACCCAGAGAGACAATAGGCTGTGATAGATGATTTCAATATATGAACCATGCCTTCTTTATCTTGGAATATTAAAAAAGATTATTCTGAGATGTGTTTATTTACAGATAAAAACCTCTGGTAAGTTATTTTGTCATAACATCGAGAAAGAGAGAAGTTAGCTTTTTATAGGAAATTTACTTATTCCTTGTCTCATTAAGATGAGCATTCACTGATTTATTACTCCTTGCAGAGTTCTAAATGAGTACCTCTTTCTTTTGTTTCTTTTCCATGCAGAAAAGACAGCTCATAGGATTTGAGCAGTGGTGTATATGTGTGTATTATCTGCCACACTTTTTTTAGCTCATTACTTTTGTGTTTTCATGTATGTTATCTAACATAACAACTTTGTGAGGGCTAGATATGCTTGGATACTGAATGATGACTGAAAAATCAAAGCTTTCCTTACAGGCCAAACTTTTTGTTATTTCAGGGTTTTGGTCTTGAAGCATTCAGAGACACGCTGTCAAAGTTTACATTGCTTTAATGCTTATTCTCTGGAAAGAGGCAAGGCATGGCACATGTCTCCAGCACTGTGCCTTTCTGAATCCAGAAGATAGTAAAGAAGCCACTGCAGTGTATTGCTGATGTGATGAGGAGCCCATTGGATGGCTCATCATGGCAAACCCTGATACAGTATTTCATCTTGCTTTAGTAGATACTTTGAAGGATTTGATGACTTTCATGGTGCATCTGCAGCACTTGCTTCACCTTGCTTGTCTAATTACCACTGCTGTGTGGCAGCCTGGAGGCTTTGCTGAAGATCCAGAGGTGAAATCAGTCATGAGTCCTTTTTATTAAAACGAGTAGAGGAATTTTGCCATTCTGCTCAGGCTCTGTGTTTGTCCGAACTAAAGATAACACAGAGTTCAAGGTAGGTTACATTGTTATTTTTTACACAGGAGAAGTTGCTGAGAATGAAATGCAGACAAGACAAGATAGGCAGTTGGCAAGCTGGGTCCAAACTAGTTCAGAAACAATGAGCTTAATGCAGGAATTGCTTTGTTAAATAGCATGGCATTTCTTATGCTGCAAGTCAGAATTGATAGCTGTGATGATTCCTCCAGACCTTAAAATCTATTAGTTCAATTTAAATTAATTAGAGGTACCTATCCAGGTTTGTAAGAAGTCAGCTTACTACTTCCTTAATGAAGGAATCCTATAGAATTTAATGAGGATGAATCTGTACAGTTTAATGCATATTTAATATGATTAAAACATTTAATAATTACTCTGTAAGAACCTTGGATAATAGACAATTTCATGACTACTTCCAAATTCATTACTATGCATTAGAGTACAGTTTTCTGTTAAGCTTTACTAGATTACTTCAAAAAGCTACAACTGTCTTATAAATACCACACATTTTGATCTTGCATGGTTTGCTTCCATAAGGTATTTAATTTTTTCTTAAACTGGTACTTTATACTCTGTGTAGACATTAAATTTTACTATATGGTGTGCATGTTAAATATGTTAGAGCAGTGATGTGTGGGCCTGAAGTCTACTTACAGGTGTTGAACTAAAGAGGTAAGATTGACAGCGGCTATAGATAACAGAACGAAGAACAAATACATGTGTGTAGTCCACAAAAAGACTAATACAAATCTGTAACAATCACTTCGGACATCTGTGCAGACTCTAATTTTTCCAGATACACTGCACCTAGGCTGTGCTATGTGATGGCAAATTTCAGTACTTGTAGGTGTGTGTAGTATCTAGGAAAAGCGTGCCTGCTGATTAAAATGCTCAATGACATGACAGTAAACCAGTAATTGATAAAAATGCATAAAACAATGTCTGAAGAACTAAAGTACACAGGAGGCAGCTGTGCTTTGATTCCTTGAGAGCTGAGCATGACAGTTGGATTTTTTAGGTTCTTTAGGATGTTGACAACCGGACTGTCCTATCCAACTGTGATCACCATCATGTAGTGTTTTGTGAGCTGCCTGCCATGCTGCCTGAGTATCAAAGCAATGTGATTGCCACATCAGGTCTTGAATCAACTCTTTGGTTAATTTTGTGAACCTGGGCCCCTGCTGGTTGGAGAAGCAGACTCTGGAGTAGTCAATATTAATGTGTCTACGATCAATCAAAGAACACCCCTAAAACTGAAAGCAGTTGGTCCACTTTCTGCAATCCCAGTATTTTCCTGTGAAATCATAGTAAGATGACGTGGATCATAAATAATAAAAATAATACTTTCTACAATTATCTAGTTCATAAATATATGGTCCTGTTAAATAAGTATGAGTAATTTACTGAATAAATCAATGCCAAAAGTCACAGCTATGCTTTAGGAACTTGGAGGTCAGTAATGTTGATTCAGAAGAGGCACTTCAGTGGCCCTTCAGCCATCCAGTATTATGACTAGGTCTTTACCAAGAATAATGATATTTTCTACTTAAATGCAATGAAAAATTAGTCTTTAATTTTTTTCCTTCTTTCAGAAGAATATGTAAGAATAGATGAGAACTGAACTTGTATTTATGGTTTAATAAATGCAGAATATGTTGATTTTTGAAATCTGTCCCCTAAAGAACACCTTTGTATTTATTAAATTGATCATATTGTTTTCAACTTGATCAGAATGAAACTTCACTCTGCAATTAAATTGATATACTGAAAGAAATGGGTGTTTTTGCTTTGTGTAGTTATCTTTCCTGGGAAACTGTATATTTGCTTGCTTGCTGATAATTTAAATTAATTATGAACAGGCTTTTTAAGTAGATAAGGTTTTGGGTGATTGGTTTGCTTTTTTTTAATCTTCATTATATTTTAATCAAAAGTTTTTGAGAGCTTCCTTTTAATATAACAGGGATGAATCCTCTAGTTGCCACAGAATTAGATTTTTCATGTCTGAAATTATGCAGAAACTGATTTAAGATGTGATGAAGCCTCTTCAACTTACAGTTGTCTAGTGCACACTGTGGTAAATTTTGACCTTGTCGGGTGAAGACAGTTGAATTATGATCCAGCCTCTGTGAGAAATGATATGTCTACCATATTAGATTAATTTCCAGTAAACGTCACCATTTTGCATTACCAAACCTTGTAAATATCATCTTTATCCATCATCACAAAATATTTCAATGTTGCTTATGGAGCAGTTCTCATTTCATTTTCAGCTTTTCTAGAGTTCTATTTTACTATAAAATTATGTTTTTTAAGTTCTGTATTTTTATTAGTCTTTGTCGAAGTCTGCATATCAACCCTTAAAAAGTTAATGATTGTGGCTTAGTTTCAATGTAAATTACTTTACAGCACTTCTTTTTGAGAGATTGGATTATTTTTTTTTCTTTATATTTTGTATGAAGGAAAAAAAGAACATCTGTACTATGGTGATTAAAGTAAGGAAATTCAAGGATTTAATCTCACATTCAATCTTCTTTCTAACTAGCTGCCGTTCTGTCCTTAACTTACTGTGTAGCATTACATTCTAATAAGGAGAACTTAGATCTATGAAAGAAAAATAATGTAATTCATGGAAATCTGAAAACCCAGAGATCAAAATTTAAAAGAAACCTGAAGCCCTAAAGATAGGCCTTTAAATCTGTGCTCAAAGTGCTTTCATTTCTTCTGTGAAAACTCTGTGTAGACAGTACTCATGAGCAGGGTTTCCTCATCTGCTAAATTACATTTGCTTAGCCAATCAAAATCACTAAAGAAATATCCTATTTCTCAAGGCTTATATGAGGTGGAAATTCTGGTCCATCTGCTTAAATCCTTCAGCTATTAACACTCTTAAGAAATTATGTTCCTAATGAGAATGCAGTGTTCCAGTTGAAGCTAATTTATATTACTAATTTATCTTCCTAAGATGGATTCGGGAGATGGATTTTATCCCTTTTGTTCTTATTCCATTAGTAAATTATTTTTATTTTTCTGTCATGGAATGTCCCTTTAATATCTCCTTTCATTTATACAATTTAAGTGGGTTTTTTTTAGTTCTGTTTACCTCTTCAGGTCCTCAAATTAGAATTTGAGAAGTTAAAGATAATGCCTTTAAATCATATTGTTCTAAGTCTTATCCTGTTGATTGTATCCATCTTTTGATATATTGAGTACTAACAGTTGATATCCTAGTTCAATTTTTCAATACAGATGTCTTTTGGACTATATTGATCAAACTGCTTAACCTTTAAACTAAACAAAATGTGTTCAAAGGAAACTTTTGTCTGACTTGAAAACATTAAATCACTAGTTTGTTTTTTTTTTTCTTCTTGTAGAAGTTTTTCATTCCATTTTTACTGAAATGTTGACAATATGGTATTTTATTCAGGAGAAATGTTTCTAAGTTGATTTTTGTCTTCAATTAATGCTTCTAACCTGCTCTTGCGTTAACCATTGTTTAATTCCCAGGCCTTATGAATATGGGCCACATTTCTCTCTTATGTTTTCTTTTAGTAACAACTGCAAGCACCCCTCTACTCATCTGAGTTAATTTATGTCAATATTTGATTTATTTAATCCACTCATTTTCTGTTGTAGCTCCAATCTGTTCTGTCCTCTTTTATGTTGTTTCTCACAGATTATTTGACACCATGCTTGCACACTGTAATAAGAAATAAAGGACAAATAACAAGAAAAGGCTGTATATTTCTAACAATGTATATGATGTCTTTGTTCACAACATTTTTGTGGCTGAAGGTAAAATTATCATTAAATGTAAAAAGAAAAAAGGGAAAGATTGAGAAGAAAACTGTGTTGGCTTGATAAAGAATACATTTCTTCAGAAGTCTCCATTTTCTTTCTTCCATGCCCTTATTAATATTATCATTATCTTTTTTTTTTTTTCCTTCATGTCTAAATGGGTAGTTATTTTTTGTGTAGATTATCCAGAAGAGGGAGCTGTTGGCATACACACTTAAACTCTGTAAGGCAAAATCATAGTCATTAACAATAAACTTAATGTTTATATGAGATTTATAATGCAGTTCTTCTCCAAACTAATGGGTGCTAGGTTACCCATGGCCGACATATTGTAACCTAGCAGGGAGCGTTGGGACAGTGTTCAAACAACCTTGTCAGGACACTGTAAATATCTGTGTTCATGGCAGTCCTAGAAATCATTAGTGTACAGTTACAGTGGCGAATTTAGCATATGTAAGTGTACATTTTATACTGTTTCCATATTTCAGATGTCAAACTAACTTCATTATTTATTTGTGTGGTTGTGGCTGTGCTTTAAACTGCATTTTTTTTTTTTTTTAATTATAAATATGTGCAATAAGAAATGCTTTTGAAATGAAAACCTTTTAGCTACTCTGTATAGGCAGGGCAGTCATACTGTAGGAAAACTACATGCCATATCCAGAAATATGTCAATTTCTAAAGACTGTGGCCTATTACAAATTTTTTAAGATTGACACTTTAAATTTGGAGGTAAGGAAGGGTAATATCTATTGCTCAACATAGGGGCTGTGCATCACAAACGATTGCCTTGTTTATCCCTCTTGAAAAGCAGTCTTCTGTTAATCTCTGAAGACCCTGGTGGAGAGATTGTCATTGTTCCTACACATGTAGTCCTAGTCTCCTTTCCTCTGCCCATCTGAAGGTAATCCAACAATCAGGCAGATTCCCTGAAACCTAAGGGTTCTTATAAGATGCACTGCCATACCAGTGTTTTGATATGCCATGATAGATGAAATACAGTAAAAGTTTGTGAGCTCCTGCATATATAATAATATGTGCAGTTATATAGCTCCCCTCATCAATTTTTCCTCAGACATGCAATCAGGTTTAGATTTACATTTGCATCAAGCTTGACAACTGATGTTTTAATAGTTTTTCTATATATTTCAAAGACTACAATCCACTGATATAAAATCATTGCTTTGCCTGGTAGGTAGTAGATAGCTACAGGCAGTGGGATGTCTATGCAGGCTCCTTGCTTCCTGAAGCGTGCCTGTCTTATGGCCATTACTGGTATTTGTCACCTAGGCCAAAACTAGTGACTGTTCCTGTAGTGATACGGACAACATGTTGGGCAAGGAGATCCAGATGACTGTACAAAGCCTTTATATAATGATCATATCTCATACCAGCATGTTTTCCCTTTTGAAAATGCCTCATTTGGAGCATGACTGAGAAGTTAACCAATGTGGTTAAAAACAGAGGGGTGTCAGTAGCTTTGTCACCTTTGAGATTTACTCAGCAGGGTTTGCTTTCTTATACTTTTATGTGTACTTCAGATTCCGATTTGCAGTGACAACATGATTCCTAACAACGTATCAAGTAATATCCAGTCATCTCTTCTTGTATCATCTCACACTGTTGTCTTGTCTGTGGCATCAGGCAAAAGGGCTATTGAAATTACGGTACAGAAGAGAAGAAATGAAAACTCTTGATAATATTCTGCTAAGCCTGAAGACTAACAATAGTCTACAATGAGTAGTTCTGCAAACGAAGCTTAGAACTGTCAAATAATTTTTGGAAATGTTAAGGATAGCCTCTGGGTTTTCCTGTTCCTGATTCCATTTCCTTTCATTCCCTATATGGAAGTTTTGATAGTAAAATTTTTAAAGTGCAAGGTGTGTTTTAATGCTTTAGTTTGCTAAGTTGCAGTATTATGTGTTTTCAGTTGATGTGTCTTGTGAAGTACTTGCCCCTTGCATCTTGCATTATTGTCCTGGGGGCTATATAGATAGGCAGACAGTAATTAGACCTGACGTCCTAGTAAACGTTTTCTGTTTAGCAGTTTGTAAAATACTCTCAGAAACCATGTATTTTAATTAGGCAAAATGCTTTTAAAATCCAGCCCTACCCCCCCGGCTCCCCCCCAAAAAAAGCATGCTCTAAATTTCCCTGATTTCTAGATTCTGAATGGCAACCTGACCAGCTTCATCAGAAGTGTTTTCTGAAGCAGAATGCTATTAAAGGTCCCATTTTACGCTGTGGCCAGCTTATAACTGAAAGACCAGGTGATAGCAGCAAAACAAAAAAAAAAGCTTTTAAGACTAATTCTGATATTGTATTAATTTATGCATAATGTGGAAATAATTGTTCATCAGAAATTGTGTGGAATGTGGAGTCCGGTAACATTCAAAATAGCAAAGGTTTGAAAGTCTATCAAGTCTCTAGGTATCATAAGATGACTTCTCAACAGCTAACTATCTTCTTTACTTAGCTGTAAGTGAATTCAAAAAACCTATTATTATGACATATGAAGTAGCAAAGGGGAAGTCCATTTTGAGCTTCTTCTAGTTATGTTCAATCCTTTAGAAAATCTATATAACAGTCTCTGTCTCAAATGATTAAAAAATCAATATCACACTTCTTTTTTTGAGGATTGTGTTGTGATAACCTTTCTACAAGTACTGTTCTGGACATCTTTCACCACTTGCTTGGATGCATTATCTGTAATTGTCTTTTAATAGACTGAAATTAAATTATTAGAAAAGAATTGCGTCACCAGGGAGTAAGGGTTGTCAGATACCAGTGAGATGTAATTCATCAAATGCTGTTGCATACAGACTTATCTCCTAGGCTGCTTGTTTTTAGGAAACTTTCTTTTTTTTTAAACAAACAAACAAAAAAAGATAGCTTTTGATCTTTGTAACCTATTCTAGTTCAGAACAGGTAAAATAATGAATGCAAAACTCCATGTGGCTCCACAAAATTAATGAATCAATGGCAACAACATATAGGATAAAAAATTCGTGACCTGAAAAGCAGCTACTTTTAAAAGCAGTGAGGTGTGCTTTGCACATAGAGTTAATGTGCTGAAGAGCATAGAGTAGGAGCGAGGATGTCTGCTGACACTTCCATCAGGAGTCTTCCTCTTCTTTATGGGTAGAAGGACGCAGAGTAAGAAAATGTACATGATGGAGAGAGCAAAGGTACATAATTTGTTCTGTAGTGAAAAAAAGGAGCGAATATTTGCTTCACAAGATACGGAACATTGCAGGCATGTGATAGTTTTCCTAGGCAAGAGCAAGATCGTTTCCTTTACTGACACAAGAAATGAACTTTTCCTCCTACTAGTCTCTTGTGTGCTTGCGTGCGTTGGGGCAGATAGGCAATTTGCCTTGCTGCCACTTCATAGAGTGGGACCGAGGGGAAAGCCTCTGCATACCATCACCACTCCCCAGTGGATCAATAAACAACATAGGATTTAACCACATGAATTTATTTTAGGCCTCTATAGTGTATTTTTTTTAATTATTATTTTTTAATTGTGGTGCTCACTACACAGCGCTTTGCTGATGATAGGCTCTATAAATGTTTCTCCTTAGTGCTTAGACTGTCCTTGATTTTTAGGAAAGAATTAGAAGAGAAAAGGATTCTTGGATGGAATATCTGTCTGTGATATACACAATCAAAAATACAGTAGTTGACTCTGGGGCTTTATCTGTGAGGAGGAAGTCTGCATTTCAGAAACTGAGGTCTCAAGTGTTTAAAGTCTGAATCTGGAGGACAACATATACATTCTGATTTTTCAGAAAAAAAAAAAAAAAGTTTGGCTTAATATCTTCATTACTTTTTGCCAAGAACTGCAACTGAATTTAATAATGTTTTGACTTTTCAAGGGCCAAGATGTTTGTACCATCAAGTTCATTGTCCATAGAACTGAAAAAGAAAAATCATTCTTTGATAGCATCTTGAATATTTTCTTTTCTTTTAAAATGAACTATTTATCCAGGCCTGAATGAAATAAGAGTATTAGGCCTATTAATATACAGTGATACTGCCATTTCTTCCTGAAAGCAAGGGAGGGAATATGGATTCTGCCATTGATCTGAGTAGTTCTAGGACCCATCTTTCTGAGCTTTTGAGAAAAGAAAGTCAGGAGCTGTACTGCTCTGAAGATTTTGGAAAAGCATTAATCAATTAAATGTACCATTATGCATGTAATTTAATAGGATAGTAGTTTTTGAAAGGCACTGATGAGATTCTGGACCCTGCTGAAATTAGTGGGAGTTCTGTGATTCACCATCTTAGGGCCAAATTTTCATCAACTGTGAAATTCCCTAGATGTTGCTTTTGCAAGTACTTTAAAGAAAACAAAACTGAAAACTGAATGACATAATTATATGCTGGAACACTGGGCTTGGTGAATGCCACCTTGCAAAGCTGACACAAAAGATAATTGTTATTGTTGTTCTTGAAAGACGTTAAAATATGTGTACAGCATTTATATTTTCTCTAATTTGGTAGTTTATAGCACTGGAAAAGCACGCTGGAAATTTTATAGAAGGCTGTTATTTGTTTCAATAAATTTGAAATATCAAACAGGAGGGAGGGAAAGGTTATTTTTGTATCTGAAGAAAGAAACAGTTATCAGTTATCTGCATTATCCACATTGTACTGGTACAATAGAACTTAGCTTGGAGAGAGGAAAAACAGAGCTCAGAGTTATTAGCTCAGAGCTCACAAAGAAGTTTTGAATAACCTTCAGAAATCTATAGTTTGCCTTTTTTTTCTAGATAGTAGATTCAAGAATAATGGACATGTTTAGTGCAAGTTAAATTTATGTTTCCATTCATTTTACCAAAGGAAAGGAGAGACTGAACCTTCAAAGAGAATAAAATTTACAGAATTAAGTCTAAGGTTAGTCCTGAAGCCAATTCCTTTGAAAACTCTCTCTCCTAGAAACGGCCAACTGATTTTGTTGCTGAAATTTGTGTAAACATTCCACTGCCAGCAGCAGTCAGACTTAATCGTGCTAGAACTATTTATAACAAAAATCCCATTGAATTCATGTATTTGAAATAGCTATGGTATTAATAAGCATTTGATGTTGTTATCCAAAGACAGACAGAAATTAGTCTTTTTATCAAGTTCAGAGAAGGTCAGCATATCTTATGCATGGTCAGCTACATTGAAATCTATCTATTACTTTTAATCAATTGCTAGTTCTTTGTTTCCTTGAACTGTTCATTACTGTAGCTGCTATATATGGACTGTCATACTGCTTACATTTTAAGAGGAAATATACACTAGAAGTTTTTTAAGTAAAAGACACAATCAGTTATTAGGTAGTGTAATTCTTTGTCTAACCTGCAACATGCAAACTGCAGATTGAACAGTTTGCTTCCAGAAAAGTACCCAAATTGGTCTGAAGATTTCTAGACATGGAGAATGTATGGACAGTGTTCTTTTCTTAGATAACTATTCCATATACTTACCACTTTCTTAAAGTGTGTGTGTTATTTCTGATCTGAATGTGTTTAGCTGTGTTTTGTAAACAGCTTTTTATTTTCAAAGAAGTCCACAACTATTTAGATGTGACTATTTTTTTAAAAGAACCAAAACCCCAAATTTATATTTGATACAAAAAAAATAACTAAAAGGAAGATTTGATGCATGGAAAGAATTAAGAATATATGGTCATTTGTTTAATTTTTGTGTACTTTTGTGCAGATTTAAAATTGTGTCTATAGATACAATGTCATTGCTACTTTTTATAAGATTTTCTGTAGAAGTTAGTAATGAGACTTTTTAAGAAAGCAAGAAAGACAGCATGACCAACTGCCAAAGAGAGGGCATATTGGATACAATTAGATTATAGGAAGAAATGTGAATTAGTTGAAGAAAAGACAAGGATGGAAATGTAGGCAAGTCTTAAAATATTTAAGATCCTAAAAATGAGGCAACTGTATCAACTTTATAAGGCTGTTAGCAGTGGAAGAATTAAGTTACAGGATGGTTTGATGAAATCAGGAAAATTAAATAAATCTTTTGAATGACTTCAATAAGAACAAGATATGTTTCACTGAAATAAGGTGTGGTTATGATGGGGAGCTATTTGGTAGGGCTTGGGCATTTACTACACTGTAATCCAGATGAAGGAAGGAATTAAAAGGCAACAATCAGATGGTTGGTACAATTTATTTGTTGGAGGAATCTGTAACTCAGAGATTGGAGGCCTGGGTACTGGGAGGTCATGGAAGGTGATGACTGAATAGAGCTAAATTGGCAAAAGAGTTAAGTTGAAAATCAAGAAAGATTTAACTGATGGTACTGTAATTACACTGAGATAGTAGATTATTTTTTATGATGATGCAAAGCTGTTGACAATACATGGAATTGTTTTTTAATACAAATTCCTTAATCCAAGCATTTTGAAATGCTTTATTATAGCATTTTAATTAGGGAACAAGAAAGATTTTATATAATTTAGTGCCTTCTATGCTGGTCATAAAAGTTTTGAATGACACAGTGGAGACTGCTGACACATCAGGTGAATCTCCTCTATTGATTTCTTGGATGAGGATGGTGTACTGTAATAATGTAGTATCAAAGAAGAGATTTTCTCTAACAACATTTCATACAGTCAGAAAATACATCCCAGGTAGAAAGGGTAGGATATTTATTATCTACATTTCATGTTGGTATAATGAGGACAAGTAGAGTTAATAGCCCTGATTTAAAAAATAACATAAGAATGCAATTAAAAGAGACCTAAAGTACAAGTTAAAACTGCCATGTGAAAGTTTATGAGAGAAATGGAACGTGATCCCAGAATCTGAGAAGAGATATATTCCTCTTCCTTATCCTGGAGTCCTAAATATTTGACAAGATGTTCAATTATTGTTATGTTCACTCAGTATTCATTGTCAACACAGAAATAAAGAAACAATTATTTTAAAAGAAAGGCTAGATTGAGATAATTCGTTAAAAAAAAAAATTGAAACTTTAAAAAATTGCTTTCAGTCTTCCTGGCAGTAAATGAAGAAAATGCTGATGTGAAGTGAAATTTTGTTTAGCTGCCTTTGATTCCATGGCAGTAGATGGTCATTGTCCCTATGTCTGAGCTGCCAGAGCACCCTGTGGAAAAAAAACAAACCCAAACCAGATCTCTTGTAGTACTGCTGTTTTTGTCACTCCAGTTTTAGGTTTATCAAGATTGGATATTTGACAAGATTTGGGATGTGGTACATAGTGCATTGAGATCAAGATTTGATCAAGATTTGAGAAAGCTACCACAAATTTTATAGCTTTCTACTTTTTTGCAAGATTTGTATTTTTTTTTTTTTTTTTATTTATCATAATGTGGAAACTCATAGAAAACAGATGACTAGAGATCAGTTTATATAAACAAATCTACCTGAATCGTAAGGACAGCTAGAGATGGTTTTCTAAAGAACTGAGATCTGAAAGGATGAGATGTAAATCTTTATACCTATAGGTAAATCCTATCTTGACAACTGTCTTCATACAGAGATTCCATGTACCCATAAAAAAGCAAGATTTAATAGTTTACTTTCATTTTTCAGAATTTTGTAGCTCTGTTTATAATCACAGTTTTCTGAGATTTTCTTTTCTGTGGGATCCTGTCTTTCTGCCACTATGCCCTAACTGGGTTCATACATTTGAGAATTTTCCCTTGAAACTGGGTCACTGATAGTAACTACACAACACTATTACTTTCCTGTCACTGCTTGGATCATATTATTACATTCTGTCTCACTCCTTATCATCATGTTAAGGTTTGCAACATTTATCAAAGAAGAGAAAATCTGGAGACCATTGTACTCTTTATAAACACAGGACAATATTTTGAATTCTCATGCATTTGTTTAGATGTTAAATATATGAATTTAAAAGGAAGCGTCAAAGATTAGAAACGCTGTTTAAAAAAGCAAATTTCTTTAAAAAGATAGGATCTTTAGGAGAGAATGAAAAGACCAAGACTCCCCTTAACAATGAGAAATTTCCAATAGTTAAGGATTGCACTACCAAGTGAGGCTGAAGGGTGGTGTACAGTTTGCAGGTCTATGGGCAATAAAAGCATTTATCCCAAAGCATGCAACTTTGTGTAAACTACATTTCTGTTTCTGATATATCTTTTCCTTTTGAGTATTTCCAGTATCAGATCAAGCTCTTGCTCTGTTGAAAACAGAGTGGTAGGATGCTAGTGCAGAAAGAATTCACCTGTGCAGGAAAAATATTTTCTGTAAATGATTACAGTGGTTTTTTTTTTCAGATGAGATTTTCAAAGTTCAGAGAGTCAAGTGTCTAATTTCCTGAATTCTTTAAAAAATTCCAGCCAGAAAGACCCTGTAAGAAAAGGTAAAAGTATGTCTGCACAAATTGTAAAAAAAAAAAGTTTAGATGATTATTAGGCAACATTTATACCTGAAGCAATTACACAGTGAAGTGAAAAGACCTGGGACTTGTGATATTGTCTATTATTCATTGAATGTCTTCATTACATAGAGAGAACAGTACAATCCATGCTCCAAGGAGCTTTGCTGTCACATTCATGATTAATGATTGTGGCATTCATGTGGACTTGGGCAGTTCTCACTTTCAGAGTGTTATATATAAGACTGATATTTAGGGAGAAAAAAAGCAAAATAAAAGTATTGACAACAAGGCTTGGTAGGTTCTAGAGTTTAGCTGAGGTTTTTAAATCCATGTCAAAAATAATTTTTACAGGAGGTTTATTGGGATGGGATGAAGTGTTGCTGAATTCTCAACCAGACATGGTGCCTTGTCACTTCTGTCTCATTTTTCAGTCATTCCAGCAGCTATCTAGCAGCTGTGTCTGCTTCCTTGATCATCAGGGTGCCAAGAGAAAGATAGTCCTGGGAATGCCATTTTAGTGTGTTGCAGTGCGCCTCCTGGAGACAGAGGTTTCTGTTGCCTCTTTGTCCCCAGATGTGGGCACACGTCCAGAATTTTCCACCTTTCCCAGGTTGTGGTTGGCTTAGCCACCACAAGACCAATCCCCTAACACCCATTGGACCCCTGACCTGTAGGTAACCCATCCAGGTATCCTTACAGGACAATGCCTTTGTAAACCCACCTACCAACCTGTTAAAAACCCCTGGCCCCAAGGCCACATGCTCTTTCGCTTCTCCCCCTGGAGTGGGTGCTGTTTCAGTGCCTGCCTCAGGTGTTTTTTGTTTGTTATTTTCATGTTATTAAAACCTTTTATTTTGGAAGAAAGCGATCGTTGCCCATCCCTCCTTTACTCGCCACTGCCCTCCTCTTTGCTGATGACCACCCTGGAGGTAATACGGGGGTCCTGCTGGGGGTGTTTTCTTGCCGGGCAAAACCAGTGGGTTTAAAACCCCCGGTGAAATATATTTTTGCAAAGTTATATTAGTGGTCTTATTTTGGCAGAAAAATCCTTCACTCATGTGCAGAATCACATTCCTTTTTCAAGCCCGGATTCAGTCTAAGCCTCCTCCTCCTCTGTTTGGTCAGCCAAGTTAATTGTACAGGTGGCTGCAACTGGACTGACAGATTAAAAAACTCTACATGATTGTGAATTTTAATGGTTTCTTTCACTTCTTGACATGTTCCAGACATTTGTCAGTGAATATATTTAATATAGTTATAAAAAACGCAGTCAAACAATGTATAAACCCTAATGTGTTAAATTCGATGGTTAACACAGAAGGTCTTGTTCCCAGATCAAAGAAATGAGATGTGATCTATTGTACAGTTTCTATCACCTTTAGTGAGCCCGTGAGCTACTTCCAACAACAATTAGTAATAGTGACTTGTATTCTTGCATGAATTATAACTGTAGTGTTTCTCATGGTGATATCTATCATATTTGGGTATAAATAGCTACTTTAAAAATAATGTAAATAATCCAAAGTAATCTATGTCATTTTTTCAAAGTTGAAATCATTAATTTCACTGTATTTTGTATTTTTAAGCATTGTTGCAGACTAAAAAAATTAAAGTGCTTTGAAAAGAAACTGGATTGTAAAACATGCTAACTAAAGCAGATCTTGAAGAAGCTTTATGTACAATGATCTAAAAGCATGGTTTTCTATTTCTTTCTTGTAGCCTGAGCATAAGATTTGCACAGTCAATATCAGAGGCAGTATCTTCAGAAAATCAGTTATTTAAATATCGCAACAAATGTTTTAAAAGCATTTTTCAATTAAAGATTCATTAGTAATTCTACTATTACTAATCCATTACAAATTCTGCTAATCCTATAACGATGGAATGTATCATCCCATTATAAATACAGGGAACAAAACCTTTATTGTCTTTGCCATCAGTGTCCAACCTTAGGCCTTTTGATGAGGCCTGGGTGATGCCGTAAAATAAGCCTTTTTTTTCCTAAAAATAAAAGAGCTTAAGAGGTGAGGCTGAATATTCCATAATTTATTATTGATTTTCTTTTTATGTAAAATGTTGCATTTCTCATCATAGAACTAAACACAAGAAATGTAGAATTCCTTTTCTACTGGCTACCCAAGAAAAGTGTTTTATTCTTTCTTTAGGGTTTACTTTATTTTTTAGTGTTATATTATTCTCAGTCTTTCTTTATCTTTCCTGACTTGTTTACAAAACTAGAATTTTTCTATAAGTTGCTATAGGTAATATCACAAAGATTTCAACATTTAATTGAAAATTATTTCTTTTAGGCCAGGTTTTAGTTTCAGAAAAATTCTACACATCTATGTTTCTTATGCTGCCTCTCATATCATTAACACTTTTTCAGGACTTTCAGGTTTTATCTCAGGTTGAATGCATTACTGTAGCTTTCTGTCAGAAGGAAGTCTGGAGCATTAGCCAGGTTGGAAGACTCCTGAGACTTTGTTCAGTCACCTGAGAATGGTTGTCTAGTACCCTCTTGGGTGCTCTGGGGTCTGCTTCTGGCTCTTCAGCTACTCCTCCAGAAGGGAGGAAGTTCACTACAGGTCCTGCACCCTATCTGCTAATGACCTCATGCTAATGTTTCAGCATGTCCCACGTGGCACTGGCTGCTTGTAGGTGAGCAACTGAATCCAGCTTTGGCTTTGATATGTGTGCCAGGAAGCTGAAGCCTGGAATCCATTATTTTAGCTATGTTGTGAATTTAAGTAATTAAAAGGCTTCTATATCCCCTCAGTGATGAGTTCAGACATTTCCTCTCTTTACTTTTTGTTGTATACCAGCATAACCATAATTTCTGCCCTCTAACTGTAAAAAGTAATTTTTTTCATTGACACAGCCAGAAAATTTCTTAGCGAAGCAAAATCAGCATCCAGGTGTCATAAAGCAAAGCATTAAAGTTGCATGATAAGAATACAGATTGAATAGGAACCTTGTTGATGCAAACTATCAAACCTGCTTCATATTTTCTTCCTTTTTCTAGCACGCTGTCATGAATTTAATTTTGTTTTGCCTTAAAGGGTACTTGATTTTGGTAAAGACAGCTTTTTTCCTGGACAGTTTATCACCTGCTGTATTGAGAAAAAGCATGCACCTTTGCACCAGCTGTTTATGTTGCATCTTTGAGTAGGCAGATATACTGTTGAGTTTGACTTCACTAGTGAAGAAGCCAGTGTTATTGATCAGTTATTAGTAAGCTACTCTAAATAAGCAATGTAGTTAAACTTTTAGAGGTAGTTTGTACTCTCTGCATATAATTCAAAATCCACTGTTGCATTTATACTCTATGAAATAACAGAAAAAGTCTTGTCATTCTGTTTTTCATGAACATAATGAGGGTGAATAGTCTGTTTTCCTTAGAGCACAGAGCATGCAGAGACTATGCTTCTGGAGGAGTTGCTCATTTGTTTATCTACATAGAATCTAGAGAAATGCATCTCTATTTTTAAATAGGAATAATTGTCAGAATCCAAAAAGAAAAAACAGATATAAAACCTTAGGGAGAAAGAAAATCCTTATCCTTTTTTCTTAAAGGCTGTGGCAGCAAAACAAGCACAATGGATGTGGTCAGTACGAGGAAAGAAATGTTTCATAATTACACAACACAAATTCAAGAAAATACAAACTTTTTTTTACCTAAAAGCAACATTTTTTTTTTTTTTTCTTTCTTGAATGCTTTCAGTGACAAACACAATTTCATTTCTGCATTTTAAGGAATATACAGGAATAGGTATCTGGAAGACAGATACACTTCCATCTTGCAGAAGAAAATGAGTTTAAACAAAGTTAGCTGAAGTAATTTCTTTGAATTTTTGACAGAAGAGTTTCTTCTATTATGAGTTGAAATATCATTTCCACTCTGGAAAAGCAGAATGAGATAAATATATTCTTAAAAATATAAGGGAGCAGGATATGTAAAGTAAATCATTGGCTCTCTTAAAGGATTAGGCAGATGCTTACATCCTAAACCGCAGTAGTGTGAATTTACTGGAAGAGACTGAATGGAATCACAAAATGTTTTTATTTTTTTCTGTTTTCTTCTTTTGCATAAGTGAGACTGGAAAATATAAGCTACAGTATACTGTGGTTTGGGGACTGCTTAAATCAGACTAAGACTAAAGACTTTTTTGGGAAACAAAATTTATGTAACTTATCCTTACTTGAGCCATTTGTTCCTGACACATAAAGATAATGTAGGTTATTTATGAAAGTACTTGTTCTTTTGAATTACTTATTCTGTTCTATTTGTTCCTTCCTACCTTCATTCCTCTGAATGAATATCTGTCAGTTATTTGCATGCTTTTGAGAGTTTCCTTAAGCGCTTGATGATGATCAAAAGATGGATTTTTTATAGTACTTAAGCTCATGAAGATGCAGATAAGCACCAAAGAGAATTAGATACTTAGGCACCTTTGAAAATCTCATTTGATGGCTGCTGTTAAGGGCTGTAAATTCTCTTAAAAATCTAGTCATGTATGCTTATACCTACCCATGTTACTGAAAGGGATTGTGAATCTGGATTTATGTAATGATTTTTTTTTCAGCTGATTTGTAGGCCTTTGAGAATAGATCAAAAGCCACTTTGATTGATTTTTCAAATGGACATTGAATCATTCTTTTATTATCCTCTCAGTATCAGCTGAAGTGTTGGATAAGACAAGAGGTATCCCATTCTTTTATTATCCAGGACAGAAGTGAGGAAGCTGTAAAGTGCTAAGAAAAATAGCACAGAGAGGGAATGAATTTGTAATAAAGATGTTTCTAATCCTGTTACTCATTCGCTATTGTAGACAGACTGCTAAAAACAGGCTAGGGGATTATAATACTCATATATATATATATGAAGTATGTTACTGATACATGCACAGCAACACAATTGCAGTGTAGCCAAATATGAAAGTGTTGCTTCTTTTCTCCCCTTTATTTCTGTCTCCTAGTGCCCTAAGAACTGGGCAGAAGGCTGACCTATGGATGAATCTTTTTCTGCCCACGTACCACAACCTCAGATGATGGCAGAGCATCCAGTGCGATGTTTGTACTAATAGACCTTAGTAACTGAGATGCTCAGATGCTGTGGCAAAGACCTGTGCTAACCATGGTCCCAGTTACGGCTCGTCACATCATGAGAGTTTCCACGTGCCCCATAATTATCCCAGTCTCCAACTGAATGTGTGATATCCAAATAGCAGACTGACAGCTGACAAACTGGGTTTTGTTGAGCTTTAGACTTTTATGAAAAGTTTTAGACTCTTCATAAGCAGATCTTTTTCCTAACGGCATGGTTCTTTAGGAATTGGTTTTTTTTTCCTCAAAGGTACATATTTGGTACTTCTTCCCACCTTCAGCTGGCACAGGGCTGTGTGATTTTTCTGAAACAAGTTTAATTGTAAAGCATTATGCTTTAGTTTGTAATGGCTTCTGTCATAAAAAGCACTAGAAAATTGGAAAATTAAAGCTAGTCTTCCATTTCCTTTCCTAAAATGCACAAAACTTGTGTCTGCAGCTGAGTCTGTGGTCTCTATGCTTTTTTGGTTTACATAAATGTAAACACTTTTCATTTGTCTCGACAGCAACTTTAAAAAAAAGAAGGCAAAATGTCTGTGTGCTAAAAAAAGTGATTTATTTTTGTTTCCAGAATTATTCCTCACCTGGTCCAGTTTCCCAGTCTTTTTTTTTTTTTTTTTTTAAATTTCTTTTAAATTTTCTTTTATTATTATTTTTAACTCTAGTTTTACTGTTAAATGTATTTTCAGTATAATCTATTAAAAATTTTTTCTAGACTTTCTTTTCTGCAAAATTTTGTAGATAGATGCATAATGTAATGAATGTAAGAAGGCTTTACTTTTTTGAAAAACAGGACTTTGTTTGGCATTGTATGAAATATTAAGGAACATACAACCGTGTCTAGATCCCTAGAGACAGAAGGAAAGAGGAATCACACTGTTAGTAATTCACTCATCTTTCAGGAAATTTTTAGTTTTGAGTCATTAAAAATATTTTCTGATTTCTTCCCCCTCCATCGGACAAAACCAGTCATGTCTGTGATCACTCCATCTTTCCAATGTCATGATGAGCCCATTCACATTTGTTTCTGTAACTCCTATCATAGAGCTTCGAGAATGTACCACAGAATAGATACATGAAAAATATTCAAACTAGACATTCAAAAACTTGACCATTACTCTAGATAAGCAGTCAGCAGTATCAGTTACATGGAACTAGCATTGTTGGTATTAGGTTATGAAGTGGAAGAGTACAGTGTTAATATGATGCAATACAAAAGCTGTGTTAGAATATACATATATATGTATTTACGTCTGTTCTGATCTTCAGGTCATAGTTAACAGGTACTTTATTTCAACTCTAACTATCTGGTTCAATCCTTTGGGTTACTGAAAGTCATAAAATGATAAAGACATATGTATCAATAATTTACACAACATAAAAATTGAAAAGAAAAGCAGGAGCTGGAAGACAGAAAGGAAGAGTCTGAAAAACTACAATAATAAACATTGATTTTCATCTCTGATTCTCTTTTGATCTTTAGTAATCTTTTGGGAATACTAATAATTCATTTTTGCTGAAGACAGTAAATGAAAAAGCCATTGTATTCAGAATTCTTTTTTTCTATTCCTGTCTCATTTTATTAGTGGTATAACATTTGGGTTCCTTAAGCTCCAAGATAATCTCTTCTTTGAGCAATTAATCTTTTAACCTTAAACATATAAAAAGTACCAATTTATACTTCCTGTTACTAAAGGAAGGTCACTAACGAACTTGTGTATATGCATTATGCATTTCAGTAGCCCCTGCTTTCAGGAAATTTAAGGAGGCTATGAACCATCATAACTTTTTACATGATCTCCCTTGCCCCTCCTACAAGATCTGACAGAGAGAACTTGGTAATAATTCATCCTGTTACAGCACAGGAGTGTAACATTCTTCCACACTGTTCTTTTTCTCACTGAAAGTCATATGTACTTTTTCTGGTTTTGCTTTTTCTGAGACCTCTAATAAAACAAACAAAAAGTTATTTGATATGTATGCATGTTAAAAAACAGAGTTTTCTTAGAGCACTTCTAGTGTGTGCCTAAAAATAACATTCCAGTGATATTGTCCAAGCAGATTCTAGCAATGTAAATTTTAATTCATCATAAAATATTAAAAGCCAAAAAAAGAAAGGTCTCAGAAGGAGGTAAGTTGATACTTAGTACCATTTAATTATTTGAGCAATAAAACACTACATTTCAACCAGATCTTTCACAAGTCTGGGAAGCTCGGAAACTGAGATAACTGGGAAATGTACTTTGTCAATAAACTGTAAGACATACATTCAAGTGGAGCAACTGGAAAATTAATTTCTAATACAGACTGTGACTTCGTTTTGTTGTTTATTTTTGGTTGGCTAAGATTTCTTTTTAGCATTCAAGTGCAATATGTATCATTTAATCAGGAATACACTACAGACAGAATCTTGTTAAAAAGAACAACAGAACCCCCGGGAGAAATCTAGAAATCTAGAGACTGTTCTGTGGGTAAGAAGTTAAGCTGCATTTCTTATTTGTTTTCATTTTGGTTCTTTGCCTTTTATCCGCTAATACCATTACCTTAACTTTTTAATATAATTTCTTCTCCATTTGTATTATAAAAATTAATTTATAAAAATTATATTTTATTACAGCCTCTATCAAAGAAACACAGGCTACATTAAAAGTAAAAATATAAAATTATTTTAGGCTAAATAATTAGTTAAAAGACAAAAGAAAGACTTCTCTGAGGATCAAAGACATCCATGTATCATTGAACAAAGGATCACTTCTTTGTCTATTTCAGTTTGGGAACTGGATTTCCAAAAGAGCCTTTCTGGCAAGTGTGCAGTGGTCAGCACTGAACAGCTTACTAGCTAATGCTGTGGGAAAGCCATAGCTAAAAAACTATCCCAGTGTGACCAATACATCTGTGTTGCAGGTAGAGAGTGGATTCCATTAACCCCTGACATAACTTCATATTGGAGAATGGGACAAATTTTGTCTTTCTGTATCTGTGCTTTATCCGGTTCATGAAAAATGAGTTGGGGATCAAGGCAGGTATTCTTTATGAGTTCCAAGAAGAAGGAGGAGGTTCTCTGAAAGCCGTGAAGAGTGCATCCATTTTCATCATCATTTTGGGATTTGTGTGTAGCAGTGTTCAAGAAATATATGAGACAAAATGTTAGAAAATTCAACTCTTATTTTCATGTATCTATAGCTCACAGGCTGTAGACTGGGTCCTTAACTTCAGGGTACCTCATGGTACTCGTATGGTATCTATACTGAGAATAAGGGCATGTGGCAGGAAAGCACTGATTCATTCATCTTCTCCTCCCTCTCCCCAGCCCAACATCTGACACAGGATTTACCTGAAATTACAAATGCTCCATCAGCAAATGTTTGATCTAGTTTCTGCAAAGGCATAAATACAATTTGAAAGCAATTTTGTTCTTAAATTTTAGAATTTTAGGCAAGTGATTTTGTAAACACAAGTGTGCAATGTTTTGCAAATGAATTAATTCAGCTAGTGTAAATATCACAGAAGTTAAGCACCAGTACAGGCTGGGCAGTGACTAGCTGGAG
>NW_008593654.1:8990-9338 GCF_000691845.1 Merops nubicus | reverse complement strand
CGCCGGCCCGGGCGGGCAGAGCTCCCTCGCCAGCGGCCCTCGCCGAGCTGGGCTGGCGGCGCTGATCGGTGTTTTTGGAGGCCAGTGCTTCACCTCTCACACTTGTGGTTCGTAGGTGGCCGACTTCCGCGAGCAGCTGCTGTCCTGTGCCGGTGTGGACCCGGCCCGCGTGGTGGAGTTCTCCTGTGGTGAGCGGGGTGGGCAGGGAAGGGCCCTTACATGTCTCTGCGAGCCCTGAGCGTTGCTTTTGGTGCCTTTTGGTCAGCAACTGGGCACCTTTCCCAGCAATCATGGCAGCAGGGGTGCTAGGTCCCTTTGCTCTGAGCCTCCCCCGCGGTCTGGCCGGTG
>NW_008593654.1:290-8959 GCF_000691845.1 Merops nubicus | reverse complement strand
GTGTTGGCAGGCGGTGTGCCACGCCTCCTTCCCGGGGGCTCGGGGAAGCACCTCGAGCAGCCCAGTGATTTGTGCACCTTGGCTTAACCAGGCAAACATGTACCCCTGTCACTGCATGCAGGTAAAGCTCTTTGACTAGTGGGGTTTGTGCCAACAGCGGTGATATCGACTCATAATATTTTTTTTTGTTTTGTTTTTTGTCTCCAGGACATGTGATTCCTCCAGAAAACATTCTACCCATAATCCTCTGCAGTGGTCCTTCCAATCAGCAGCTGGAGTTCACCTACCAGACAAGAGACCTGCCCCAGATGGTCAGCCTTCCTTTTGCTCTCTTCCTTGGTATCTCCTCTTTGCTTCACATGCTTGTGTTTCATGGGACAGTGTGCTCCCTGTTTGAAAGGTGGGCTCATCAAAAGCCATGGCAAGGGAAATCCATAGGGTTTGGGGCACGTGTGTTGCCTAGGCATTGGGAAAAAGTAGCAGCAAAAGGGGTTTTGAGCTGTCTGCTCAGAAGTAGCTGTTGGAGACAGGGAATACTGGCAACTCCTGTTTGGCTGTACTGAGATCCTGCATTTGTGTGCTGGGCATCGGAAGGAGATTTCTCACTGTCCTTTCCAGTTTGACAGGCTCGGTGACAGTGGAGCGTGGGAGCCCTGCAGAGTGCAGCCCAAACCACGGATGTTTCTGCGCTCTTTCCTTCTACCTTTGGTGGGCCAGTAAGCGTCCAAGGCCAGACATTAGATCTGCTCCGTGCCTGCTGAGTCTCCCCACCAGATGTGCTAGCTAGCTATCCAAATCTGCTTTAGCGTGCTATCCACATCTGCTTTAGCGTGACAGGTCCCATCCACTGGGACAATGGGTATAAACCTTCCTTTCCTGAACGACCACTGCTCCAGAGCAGCAGCAGAAACTAGATTAGGAGAGACAAAGCAGTGAAGAGCCTTTTGGTGATGCCCACCTCCTCTGGAGAACTCGATTCGACCTGGCATATTTTCCCTCCCCTAAGGCATGTTGTAGGAGAAGTGTGATCCTGGGGCTGAGCACAGAGCCTAAGTGGCATTCGCTGGCGTGCCTGCCAGCTGCAATATGCTCTGTCTGTCTATCTGTCTTGCAGATGGATGAGACGGGCCGAATCCTTTGCAACCTGTGCAACGTGGTCCCCGGGGGGGTGGTGTGCTTCTTCCCCTCCTACGAGTATGAGAGGCAGGTGTATGCACACTGGGAGAAGATGGGGCTGCTCACCCGGCTGGCAGCTAAGAAGAAGGTAATTGTGCAGCCAGGGGCAGTGGGTACTTTAAATGGAGGTTTCAAAAACCAAACAATTACCTATGTGTTACAAGGCCTCTCTTGACGAGTTGTTCCTATGCTCTGCACAGCAGAGCAGAGCGGATGTTTATCTAGCCAGTCCCTCCAGTAATGAATAAATGATACTTCCCGGGCAGCTGATCACTGAGCTGGGATCTAAATTAGATTAAATGCAGCTATAGGTTATTTACGTACACAGCCTGTGTAGTGGCCATGGGGGGAGATAATCCTTGCTTTCCATAACCATCAAACTCGCTCCTGTGAGACTGGGGAGCTGTTCAGGTTGAGCTCTTCCTGTTTTTCCCAGGCTCACCTATATGTGCCTTGAACGCAGACCAGCACAACGAAGGGCTGGGCAGGGAGGGACCAGACTGCAGTTCTCAGGACAAGTGTTTTTTTTTCTCGTGAAAGTGCAGAGATGAAAATTGAAAGACTATCAATGGTGACTCCTGTTGAAGAAGTGATGAGAAACATTAAATAGGGAGATCACTGCAAAGATAAAATCGTTGCAATGACCCTCACAAGTATTTGAAGGTTAGGTATTGAAGGTCAAACAATCCGACTGTCTTGAGGCATGGATCTTGGATCAGATCCATGATCCAAGGGAAAAAAAACAGAACAGAGTGGGAAACAAAAAAAAAAAGTTACATCTGCCCTGGCTGTGACTTCTTTTCAACCGAAAGCTAAAGGACTTATCTTATGGATTAGGAGAGCACAGTCCCAGATGTTTCAGAGCCTTGGTGCAGGCATCCTCACACACAGAGCTGCCTGTAGGTCTCTGTGGTGGAAGCATTATGCTTCAGCTTCTCCACGTGTTTGTGCAGCTGTCACTCTCAGTGCCTTTCAGGTGTCTCCTGTCAGGGTCCCAGTGGCCTGCCCAGTGCCTCCAAGGCTTTGTGCCATGATCACGCAGCTTGTGCTGCCTTTCAACTCTGATTTGTTCTTGTTAGGCTTTTGCAGTCTCCAGCAAATTTGAGACACGTTAGCAAAGCAATTTGGTAGAAGAGCAGCCAGTGTGACTTTCAGCTGCCCACACCCAAGATCATATCATAGCAGAGGAAGGTTAGTCTTTCATGAGGTGCCTGTGGTGAAATTATGTATGTTACACAGGAAAAATTACTTTAAATTGGATTATTAAGTAGCTACTGTTTAATAAGTTAAATAGTTTGGGCTTATATTTGTAATTGCCAGTTATTCTTCTGCTGAGACTGTTTCTGGCTGGTAGAATATGACAGTACTCCTTGCTAACCAAACGCAAACACATCCTTTAGGTTCTTTACTGTCACAGAAAAGACACATTGCACGCTCACTTACTAGGAAAACAACTTGTGATTTAGGCCAAGGTGCAGCATCTGTCAAAATACAGCGTAATTAACTGCAGAGGCTTTCAGTAACTAATTAGGCATGCTAGAATAACATAAAGAAATATTACTGTATGTATGCTTTGCATAGAAAACTAATTTATTCACTGGGCAAGGGGAGGAATTACTTGGAATTGGTAACTCAAATTGATTGGTCCTGTCATTGTCTTCCAAGACCTTGCAGCTGGAGGGCCTCCTCACCCCACCAGTTCATAGGTGGAAGAGGTGCACGTTGCTTCCCTGCCTTTCAGCTCTCAGATGACTTGCAACTTCTTGCAGAATAAGACAAGTCTGCCAAAGCTTAAAGGGAATGTTGGAGGGGCTGGAGCAGCTGCTGCTCCCTTCCCCACCCAGCTGAAAAGTGCTGTAGTGAGCATGTGGTGTGTTTCCAGGGTGGGGGGGAAAGGTGCTGGTTCAGTTGGTTTTCAGGCAATTTGCCCATCCCTGCCCTTAGTTCTGTGTGCTGTTTAATGGCATGGGAGTAAAACGATTTGCTTGCTCTAAACTGTTTGCTTCCCACTGCCACTGACATGCTGTGCCTGTGACAGATCTTTCAGGAGCCGAAGAAAGCCAGCCAGGTGGAGCAGGTGCTGGTGGAATATGCCAAGTGCATCAAGGTAAGCTGAGCTGGTAGGCTGGTGGGATGGGCATGCTGCTGAAGAGGGCAGTGCAGCTTTGAGCAAGGGAAGAGGGCTCTGGCCTGGTCTCGGGAGCGTTGCTGAAGCACCGAGACCTTCCCTGCTCTGGGCTGAGTTGCTGGTCCCTCTGCTGCAGCGCTGCAGCCAGGCAGGAGGACAGATGACGGGGGCCCTGCTGCTTTCTGTCGTTGGGGGCAAGATGAGCGAAGGGATCAACTTCTCCGATGACCTGGGAAGGTAAGGAGGCTGCTCCTTGGTAGGTGAGCACTGGGGTTGTGCTGTGGTGACTCCAGGTGGGATGGACACGTCAGACAGAAAATCCTGGGGAGCATGTGGCTCGTGCTGATGCAGCACCCAGCAGGCTTGGTCCTGCTGGTTTGAGCAGAACCCGCTTGTCCGGACCGCATGCACATGAGGGCTGCAGTGAGGCTTGTGAGGCTTGCTGTGCTAGCTGCTCCTTCTTCTGGCAGCTTTCTGTTCAGAATGTGCTTGTCAGGCTGCTGTGCTTTACTGCTGCCTTTGGTTTTCAGGGCTGGCTGCCTTTCAGGGGTGCAGTGGCCTCTGATTTATCAGTCTGTTGGCAAAGTGCTCTAGGATGAGACACTGAGAGTAATGCAGTTCCTCCCTTGCAGGTGTGTGATTATGGTGGGAATGCCTTACCCCAACATTAAATCTCCAGAGCTCCAGGAAAAAATGACTTGGCTTGACAAAACCATGGTAACAGAGACACACCTCTCCCTGTTTCACTTCTGCTTTTTAGTATTAACTTCACTCCCAGCATGTGAATTCCAGGGCTGCCTTTTTCCTTTTTCCTTTTTCCTTTTTCCTTTTTCCTTTTTCCTTTTTCCTTTTTCCTTTTTCCTTTTTCCTTTTTCCTTTTTCCTTTTTCCTTTTTCCTTTTTCCTTTTTCCTTGGTTCCCAGACTGTGTGGTATCAAGGGCACAGCCTTCTCCATGCTGCATGTGTACAAGTGTCCCTAAGCACAAGGAAGAAGCTCAGTAGAGGGAAACACCACCAGGCTTGCTGGGGACTCTTAAGTTCCAAGGGGAGCAAGGTCCTTTCACCCCAGAGGAGGTGGCAGGGTGGTAGAAGCTGCTTGCCAGGATCACTTAAGCTCTCGGCTCACTTTTTCTTTCTCTCTGCCCACTGAAGATACTGTTCCTGGGCAGCCAGGGACAAGTTTTCTGCCTTCAAGGGGACTTTGGGCTGGCCCTTCATGAATGCTCAACATAGTCTTCTGACTGCAGCCTTTCTTCTGTCCCTCCTTCCTCTCAGCTTAGGGTCTGCTTGGCCACCCACTCACTCTGCAGGGGTAAAAGTACTTTCCTCACTTTGTCATTAAGACTCCCTAGGTTGGTTTTACTCTGCCTCATGTTCAGTCTTTCCTATTTCTCCTTCCAGCCCAGAGCTGCTGGCCAGGCACCTAGCAGAGTGCTGATTGAAAACCTGTGCATGAAGTCAGTAAACCAGTCGATAGGTAATTTGTCCTTCCTTGGCCAGGCTGGGGGATATGAAGTGTGACTGCACTGAAGCAGAAGGGTGGGGAAAAGGATGCGCTACCACTTGGTACAGACGATGGGAACACGAGCTCCCTTGCCTGAGAACAAATACCTGAGTGAGGCACTTTAATGTGGTTGTACGCTCTGTGCAGGCAGAGCCATTCGCCATCAGAAGGACTTTGCAAGCATCCTGCTCCTGGACCACCGCTATGCACGCCCTGCCACCTTCAACAAGCTGCCACAGTGGATCAGGGAGAGAACCCAGGTGAAACCTGCCTTCGGAGCAGCGTTTGCAGAGTTAAGAAAGGTCAGAACTCCTATCTTACATGTTGCTACTGAAACGGTTTCCTGCTGTACTTGTCTGTGCCTTTCTCAAACCTTTACTTAGAGTAAGGCCAGGGACAAACTGTCTGGTTTTGTGCCTTCCTAGTTCCATCGAGGGAAGTCGGATGCTTTGTGATGTGGGCCAGAGAACAGGCTGTAGGTCAGCTCTGTAAGCTACCAGAAGAACACCTGGAGCAACACAAGTTCCTGTTTTTCTGTACCAAGGAGTTTGTGAATCTTCACCTCTGCCTCCTCTGGATGTTTGCTGTTCAGTGTCTGAGCGCTGTTATGGTGAGCTGGTCTTCAGCACCAGTCCCAGGAGGGAAACTGGTTGTAGGTCTGAGGCAGGTGAAGGTAGTAGTGGCAGGCTCCTACTTGTTTACAGCTGTTAAGGTTTTATTTAAACTGAATAAATGTTTTCAACCCAAATGCTTCAGTAAGGGGAGTATAATTATTCTGACTGAATACAATTGCCTTTTGCCATCAACCACCCCATGTAGGGAGCTTGACAACCAATGAAAACATAGAGCTTTTCACAAGAATTATAAACTATCAGGCCATTAGTTTGCATTGTGTTGGAATTACACAGTCAGACTGCTAAGACATGGGGCAGCATTTCTTATCCCCTTCCCTTCTACCTTGCTTCAAGCAGGCAACATGTTGAAGGAGCTGTTCATTCTTTGAAGGGTAATATATGACTGCAATACACTTCTCCTTGCATCACACTTACGCACAGGATTGTTCTTCTTCTTTTACTGCCTAGCTTTTTGAATTCAAAGTAACTCCCAGTAGAAAAGAGTAAAAACTTATTTTATTTTTTTTAGCATAACTTTCTTTGGCTTCTTTCCTAGGTCATAGGGTAGTAATGGAGGATACCACTAACAATAGGAATTGTGGAATTTACACAGCTGTCCCCAGCTCTTTCTGTCATCCCGAGCAAGTCTTCTCAGTAGCTATTTTGCCTCCTTGCCAGTTTCAGCAGCTGGATGCTGCCTCTCAAGGCTCTTCACGATGAAGAAAGTACAAAGACACAGAGCTGGTAGTACCTACTCCTTCATGTTAATTAGCTCCACAGGAACAGCAGCTGCTTCTGAGAAAAGTCCATTCGAATCTCCTGCCACTTGGTGGGTGCAGAGCCCCCCTCTCCACCCCCCAACATCTGGCACAAGCTCTACCTTAACACCACTGCATGTGGGAGCGGGGGACCCCTTGCTTGGGACAGCTGGTGCCCTCCAGCACTGGGGTTGTAAGGCTGCCCCTGCCTGAGGTGCGAGTGGGCAGGTGTCCCGCTTTTACCAAAGTGAAGGCTGCAAGGACCTGCTCCTTCAACTTTATTGAAATTTCTCAGACAGCAACAAATTACCATCAGCCAGGTAAAGAAAAACCAAGTGCAGAGGCACCAGGAGTTAGATCTCTGTGAAGGGACACTCTCTCATTCTCTCTTGTAGCAACCACCAAGCAAACGGGAGCTTCAGCAAGCAAGGAGACAAATGAGGCAAGGGCTGCTTGCCTGCAAGAGCTGCTCCTGCAGTCATCACCAGTCACATGAGGAAAGACTGAAGGCCCTTTACATCAGGAGCAACGCTAGTGTTGATCCTCCAAGCACAGGCTGCCCCACTGACTGCCAGCTAAGGCAGGACTGATTGCAGCAGCAGCGTTTGAGATGGAATGTAGTATCTGGGGTGGAGAATAGCAGAGAGCAGAAGGAAAACCCTCACTGATAACTGTAACCTCAGCAGGGGTTGTCTCCTCTTCCACTCTTCAAAAAGAAACGACAGGGTCTCCTGCCATGCCAGATGCCACTGGCCACCTTCCAGGTGGTACTGCCACAGGCTTGTGTCTCTCCAAAGTGCGTAGGTCAAGAGTCCTGGGAGCCACGCTGCCACTCGGCTGGCCCCACCTAAGACTCCCAGTCATCCTCGTCCTCCTCGCCCGCAGGCTGCTGGGGGGGTGGGAGAGGCGGTATCGAGTCCGACATGCGAGCGAAGGCCCCAACAGGACTGGCGGAAGCATCGGCATTGGCGGAGGCTCCCGGCCCCTTCCCCGAAATACCTGTGAGGGAAGGAAAAGCACCTGAGTGAGTGACACCTAGGGACGAGAACACAGGGGCTCAGCAAAGTCAGTGCGGGAAAACCACTCCTGAAACCAGTGCTCCCAGCACCCTGGTGGCCCAGGCAAGCAGAACGGCCACCACAGCTCAGTGCCAAGGGCTCATTTCACTAAAGCTCCACCTGAGCAAGTCCACACCTCCTCCAGGGATGACACTGCCTTCCAGCGGGACTTGAGGTGCAGACTCCTCTGCTCACCCTCTGTAAAGACATTCCTGGCCCTGCCGTGGCACCCTTGCCAGGGAAAGTGTCTGTTCCCCTTTCTAAGGGCTGGGGCTGACATGGCTGCGGTGCCAGAGAGGGGGAAGGAGCCGCCCAGCCTGCAGGATGGTACCTTTGCGCCTCAGCACCAGCTTGTTGAAGAGGTCCGACATCAAATCTCCACCTTGCCCCGTAGCTCTCACTGAAACAGAGCAAAACAAGTCAGACAAGAAGCGTCAGTCTGACCCCAGCACTTCAGCAAAAGTGTTCTCCTACAATATTGCCTTCAGGTTAAAGGAAAACAAGCAAGCACAACTCTGATCTTGTATCACACCTCTCATCTCTCCCACTATAGTCCAGTTTCAGGGCAGGAAAAGAACAGGCACTGCAGGGTAACAGCATCTTCTAGGGAAATCCAAGAGGAATTCCTTGAGGGGCAGGAGTGGCTGGGGCAGTTGTGGTCTCATTCTGCCAAACCAACTCCATCGCTACCCTCCCCAGCTACCTAAACCAACATGCTCAAACTGTGTCAGCCATGCCCCTCTTGGCCTCAGGCTCTCCTTTGTGTGACCACACACATGCAACTTCTACACCTACCCTGAGACAGAGCAGGTCTCCATGAAGAACACAAATGCCCTTCTGGCAGATGGAGTTCAGCAAGTTCACAGAGCTTTGGCTGAATGGGAAACAGACCTACACCAGCCAGTCAGGAGAGACCCTGCCTTTCCACTCTCTCTGTTCACTGTGGTCCTGGCTTGCTTGACTCCACCCAAACCTGCACCCCCTGGGCCTGGGGCAGAGAGCAAGGAAGACCACTTCTGTCAAAAAGCCTCAGTACCTTGTTCTTGTTCCTTCTGCTTCTTCTTCTCCAGCTTCCTCTCCTTGACGCTGCGGAGATTGGCCTTCCCAATGCCACCGGCCTGGCGGATGGACTCCAGGAGACTGGCACGCCCAGTAGAGGGGTTCACCACCTCCTTTGGGGCTCCCTGGACCGAAGCTGCAGGGAAGGAAGGACAGGCTGTCAAAAAGCCTCAGTACCTTGTTCTTGTTCCTTCTGCTTCTTCTTCTCCAGCTTCCTCTCCTTGACGCTGCGGAGATTGGCCTTCCCAATGCCACCGGCCTGGCGGATGGACTCCAGGAGACTGGCACGCCCAGTAGAGGGGTTCACCACCTCCTTTGGGGCTCCCTGGACCGAAGCTGCAGGGAAGGAAGGACAGGCAGCAGCCATGAGTC
>NW_008593654.1:0-267 GCF_000691845.1 Merops nubicus | reverse complement strand
CAGGCAGGGCTCCTCTGATCCCCCACCAACTCCTGCTTGGGGCCATGAGCCCAGCCCAGCCACCTCTCAGCGATGGACTTATGCTCAGCCCAGCCTGCAGCAGCCTCACCAAGGAGGAACTGAAGGCTTGCAGCTCCCAGGCAGGCAGGAGCAGGCTCCCTTCCCGCCACGGCTTCCCTCCTCTGCCAGGAGGCTGGGAACCCACAGGGAACCACACAAGGACACGGCCCGAAGCCAAGGAGTCAGATTCTGCTGGTGAAGGTGTGG
>NW_008593653.1:3487-5384 GCF_000691845.1 Merops nubicus | reverse complement strand
GGCCCAGGTCAGCCCCGCGCTCGGCTCTCGGCTTCGCGCTCCTCCGACGGGCGCCGGGGGTGCCCCCGGTGCTGTTCTCCCCCCCCAAACCCCAAACCTGCCCCGGTGCTGGGGCTCACTTGCCCTTTCCCCCGATTTCTGCGGGAGGGAGCCGGGCTTGTGCTGGTGTGCGGCTGCCGGAGAGGGGAATGAAACGCGGCACTCGGCCCCGTCCTTAGGGGAGCTCAGCACCAGAAGTTGGGGAAAATGCCTCAAACAGAAAAGTTAGGGAGTTAGGAAAATAGAAAGTAGGGAAAACGCTGAAAAATAGATCGGTGAAAATAAGTGCTGAACACTTACTTTCATTTTAAAGCCTCCCCCCCTCCCTTTTCCTTTTTTTTTCCTGCTCATTTAACTGACCTGCTTTCTCTTTCTGCCTTTAGAGCATACCACTGGATGATAAACCAGAGCAAGTGTCTTGGACTGAAATGGGACAGGGTACCAATGAAGGAAAGCGAAGAAGAGAGCTGGAAGCAGCTTGGTTTTCTCCAAGCCCGCTGAGGCTGCCGAGCAAAGAGCCCTGAGCTTTGCCTGAGATGCATTTAAAGACAAACCAAAGACTTTTCGTAAAGGACTTGCAGTGAAGCGGCCACGTGTGAGGAGTGGCACAGCTTTGCCCACGATTACCTTCTATTTATGAGACGGGAGGAAGATTCAACACTGACTGTGGTGGTGTTAAACACAATTTAAATTATTTGCAGTATCTATATTTGTATTTATTTTGAGGAATGTCTTTCAGCAGTTACTGGTCTTAATATTGCTTTTGCATTAATATGTCCATTCCAAATAAATTACTTGAAATGTTCACTTTTTATTACTGTACTCTGGGCTGCAGTAACTTTTGTGGATGCATGTTTGTGGAGCGGGCTGTGGTGGAGTGGCTTGAAGAATGGGCCAGCTCAGCTTTTTGGTGCCCTGGACTGGGCAGAGGGAGGTGCAGAAAGCCCAGGTAACCCCTTGGTGTTTGACCTCGTCTCCTGACCAGGGAAGGAGAGTGTTTTGAGGTCCAGTTCTGGTCGGTGGTGCCAATAGAAAAGCCTACCACAGCTTGGAGAAGGGCTCCTTTGGAAGTGCTCGCCCTATAATCAAGTCATCGTGGCTATGGAAGGCGCAAGAGCTCCTTGCAACAGCAAAATGCTGCTGTTAGCTAGTGCCCCACGTCCTCCCCCCGGCCCCTGTAGCTTAGAGCTGTGCTAAGGCAGAGAACTGGGGGTTTTATTTCAGGATAACATGGCGCTGATGCTCCACGGGACCCCTCAGCTTTGCAGCAAAGCGAGCTGAACGCCTCGTGCTCTTCTCCCTCCGCCTCCACGCTCTCCAGATGGAGTTAAATTTCTACAGGATAACTGGGAAGAACACAGTCTTTTTGTTTTTTTTTCCTGTAGCACCCGGACCAAGAAGCTTGGAGGAAAAATAAAAGAAACCCAGGTAACTTTTTGGTTAAAAGTACTGAAGTTTTATCTTACGGGGCTCAATTATCACCAACTAACCTGGGCTTCCTCGAGAGCAATGCTGCAGCACAGGACTCCACTCTGGCAGTCAGGACTATGGGCTGAGCAGGCAAAGTCCTTGCTACTAATTCCCCAAATGTGGCAATTTCAATTGGGTAACATACTCCTCTGAATATCAGTGCAATTCTTGAGGGAGACTTTGCACTAGAGGAAGTTGCAAGGTATGTAATTACAAGCAGCCTGTAGTAAGAGCAAGGGAGGCTCAGTACAGGGAGGAAAAAGACCCTAAAATACTTGGAAGAAGAGTTAACCTTGGTCTGGAAGCTAACACAGGGTTGAAAAAAAGGCCAAACCAGAGCAGAGGCACAGGCTCCCAATGGCTTTCGTTTTGGTGACTCCAAGCAGGA
>NW_008593653.1:0-3426 GCF_000691845.1 Merops nubicus | reverse complement strand
TCGAGGGCTCCTGGGGGCCCGTGGCTGCCAGTTGCTCCAGCTTTGCAAACTGATCCCTTCCTCTGAATACAAATGTTGATGAAATACAAGGGATTGTTTAAACGGTTTTATTCCAGGTGTATGGAAGCAAAAATAAAACTCAATAATATCTTTATTTCTATAGAAAAAGTAAGGGGGTGGGGTGGTGTGTGTTACTTTCTTGCAACTGAATTACTGGCTTTTCATCTCACTCAGCGGGATCTTGCTCTTTAAGAGGTAAACAAACAAACCTATATTGACAATTAGCTGCAAATAGCCGAAGGAGGAGACTCCAAATTGTTTGTATAGAACTCCACCAATGGTTGGACCCACGGTCCGGGTCAAGGGCTGCACGGAGGCACAGAGCCCGAGCATGGTCCCTAGGAGAGATGGCAGAGACACACGGGCATCAGGGTGAGAGCAAGGCTGGGGGTGGAGAAGAGGCTGTGGGGTCCCCTTCGTCCCTGGTGGTGTTCCCTTGCAGGAGCAGCAAAACACTTCAAATAATCTCTTGCATTCATTTATAAAGGGGCCAATTAGGGTTTGTTATGGCTAGGGGCTCCTGGAGGCATGGGGACTAGTTTCCACCACGGGCCAGCTCAGCTCTTCACCGAGCGGTCCGGAGGAGCGTAACGCTGCCGAAAGCTCACGCTGCCTTTGGCCCCAGAAGATGCTTCTCAACGTCTCACCCAGCCCTGCTGGTGACTCCTGCATGGGGTTAGGGGTGGAGAGGCAATTTCTAGGATCATATTGGAGAGTTCCAAGCAAATCACACCGATTCTTCCAATATAATAATTAGGTGAGAGGGTCCTGTTCCACCCAAGCTGCTGCTGCTCATTCTCTAGCGTGTGGCAGAGGCACAGCTCTTGAGGGCTTAGCAGGAGCGAGAGGCTTAGGTCTGAGCAGGTCTTTAGGAATAAATAAATAAAACCACAGATAAAGACTTGCACACCCTTCAGATACTCCCCCACCCGCCCTTCGCGAAAAGAACGGATATTTCCATCTGGATGGAAATGGGAGCCCAGGGCCCGGCTGGGCCGGTTCCCCCTCCAGCAGCTCTCCCATTTGCATCCCCAACAGGAACCTGGCAGAGGGGGAAGCCCCTCCAGTTTGGCAAAGAGGAGGTTTTTCCACAGGCAGCTGGAGGGCCAGGATGTGCCATGGGACACAAAGCTGGTCCCCATGTGCCCGCCGTGCTCTCTATCACACTTGGCAGAGCAAAGGACACCAGCACGCCAGAGAATCATCCTCCCAGCACTGGGAGGAAGGGGGAGCTGGCAGCATATACACAAAACTTGTGCCCGGCTCTGAAATCAGGTTTGCAGTTTGTTTTTTTTTATATATTATATGATTATTCGGGTTGTGGGCATCAATGTTCCACCAGGATATGGACTGAAGAGTTGTCCCTGCACATGGCCAGCTGTGCCTGGGGAGGATGAGGAGGATGCTGTGCCGTGTGGAAGGAGATACAGAGCCGAGGGGGATACCCAGCGTGGGGAAAGGAGCCCCAGCTCCGAGCGAGAGGCAGCTACGGGGGCTGGCCAGCGACTGCTGGGCTTTCAGCAGCATGCTTCAAATACTTGTGCAATGAGCCCGAGCCCAGGGCGTAGCTGCTCGGGAGGGAGCTCTCCCGGGGAGCGCTGCCCAGCGCTCCTCCCGCCCATGGGAACGCCGAGGCAGGCGAGGGGAGGGACCTCGCCTTGACCCTTTGCCAATGGGAACCATCCCGCAACCACCAAACTTTCTGGGCAGGTTTTGCAATTATTTTTTCCCCTCTAGGTATTTGAATTAAACTAATTACCACGTACAATTGCCAAACTGGCTCTTGTGATTGAGGAGGCACTTTTTTTTTCCCTTTCCTTTTTTTGTTTTCTCTCTCTGGAGCAGAAATCCATCCACTCCAAAGGCTGGGCTCTCCTCTGCGCTTCTACAGCGTGTTGCCAAGAACGATCATTTCTGTCTAATGGGCTTACATGAGATGCCTGGTGTCAGACGCCCTCGAGCTCTGGGACGTTGTAAATCCCAGCTCTACAGCACGGCCCCGGCTCGGTTCCAGAGCTGGGCCTGTGACGGATTTCATTTGAGGCAAGACCTTCAACTGGGACAAGTCACCACGTCAGCAGAAAAATCCCCACGTCACTTTGTGCCACTCTGCCAACGCACACGCTCACCTTCTTCGTGACTATCCCACTTTCTGCACCTTCCGTGCCCCTTTTTCCTCTCTCCCCAGCTTCCTCCCCCCTTTTCCCATACCTGGCATGACCCGTCCTGGCCGGGAGCCCATCCTCCCCTCCTGCCCCAGCCCTCCTCTCCTCCCGCAGGTTTCAGGGTTGGGTGCTGGCAGCTCCTCAAGCCTGGCAGCTCCATGCCTCCTCCCACCCTCTGCCATGCCGGGTGCCCTGGCTTGCCCTCCTTTCCAGTTCACATCCTGTTGCCAAGCTCAGATGATGATGCTGGCCCAGATGAGCCACACGCCTGCAGGGCAATCGCAGAGCCTGATCTAACGATTAGATCATCCAGAAAAGCCTGAGCAAAGCTGGGGGGGGTTCTGTGAGCCGAGCCCTGCCTGGCTTCAAGCTCTCCTCCTAAGGTTTTGCATCTGACGTGCAAATAAAATGATGAAACGTGGGCCCGTTACACAGGGAGGGTCTGCTGGGCTTCCTCCCTCCCTCCCCCGAGGCCGGGGGGCCCTGAGCAGAAACAAGACCTCCATTCTCGGGGAGGGACCGGGGTTGACAAGCGGTGCTTGTGCGGATGCAAGTCCCCCCAGCTCGGGGCTGCCCTCCCACCAGCTCACACGCCCAGCTCAACAGCATGTGCATGAGGGGCAGAATTCTCCCTCTCTGCCTTTGAAGATGAGGAGAGGGGGAAAAAAAAAATCATTTGAAGGGAAATGAATGAAATCATTTCCGCTGTCTTCACTTCAGTGCAAAGCCCCAGACGTGAAAAAAAAAGAGCAAGTGGCCAACACATCAGCCTTGGATCCCAATTTTCGTGGATCTGGCCTGAAAGCAGGATGATGGGTGGAAGGGATGGTGCCATCCCACGTGGCACTGCTCCCTTTCCAAGACACCTATTTGGAAGGCAGGGCTGGGTGACTCAGTGTCTAGCGAGGGCGGCCGGGTTCTCCTCCCGCAACGCCCCATCCGCTCCAGCCCCACGCCGAGACCGACGCCTGAGCCCAGCCCAAACTCCAGCTCCTTGGAAAGCCTTTCTGTGCCCCAAATCAAAACCTTCACGGGCTCTACCTGCCCCGAGCCAACAAAAACATCGGGGAAAAGACAGCAGCAAGGCTCCAAAGGGATGGCAGGTTTCTGACCCCAAGCCCGATCCCCACGCTCTCGGAGAAGGGAGGATTTCTAAGAGGCCACCAAAAGGCTTCACTTGGCAGAGCCCGTCTCGGGCTCG
>NW_008593652.1:1341-5299 GCF_000691845.1 Merops nubicus | reverse complement strand
ACTCATCCCTGCAAATTAAGAATTGCCCATATTCTATTTGATTGAGCTGAAGAGCCAAGCTGAGGATTTAGCTCAAGGATTAAAGAGATAGGGAGTCGTATGTAGTAAAAACCAAACCGTTGTTTGCTATTATCCTACAAATCTTTAATCTTTCTGGAGTTTCCAGAAAGGAGGAGCTGTGTGGGCAGAGGCTGCGCTCTGTGGGCATCACAATAAAACATCTGGCAGGGGAGGAGAGAGGCTGATGCCATGGGCAGCTAACGGGTGCCACCGCCCGGCAGAGCACGGCAGGGGAAGCACGCAGGAAATCCCTCCAGCTGGGGACTCCTCTGCTCCAAACGTGGGCAGAGCACTCCGTTTCTTCACTATGGAGAGGCCAGGGCATGAGGAGATGCCCCCAGGGGTCTCCCAAAAAGACTCGGCAAGAGAATCTCCAGGAGGAAGGTGGGATGTGTCACACTGCTCAGGAGGAAGCCTCTTATCCACTGGGCTGTTTAAACCCAGCAGCTCTCACTGATAACTCCCTACTCCTGCTTGCAGAGGTGGCATTTTCTTAATAAAAACTAGAAGAGTTTTTTTATTAATATCATTTCAATCTCGTTTCACCCCCTCCTGCTTCTGCCAAACCCATTTACACCTCGTGGGGCTCACTGAACTTTTATTAATTAATACAGTTACAAAGCTGCCCCCACTTATGATATTCTTTTTTATAACCCAAATATCCTCATTTATCACAAGACAACAAATGAGAAGTGTTCCAGCTCCATCTACTCACCCCCTTTCCTCTGACTCCAGGAGCATCCCCTGCTCCCCAGCACAAAACTCACCCCCAAAGCACATTTGTCACTTCAGAAAGGGTGTTTACTTGAAAGACACTATAAAATTCTTGAAAGAAATATTTGCAGACTTTCAAATGCTACAGCAAACAGGCCCAGGTCTCTATTTTGTAACCAGATACAGATGTATACAAACAGGGCTCCCTTGGAGTGGCACCACCTCTCCCAAACATTGACCTGAAATTCCTGTCCCCAGGGAAGAGGGTGAAAGAGAAAACAGCCTGATAAAAAAATGGCATCAAATGGGAAGGAAGCTCCTCTGGGAGGACAGACTTTGTTGCAGTGAATTTTCCTTTAAACAGAGGATGGGAACACAAAATAATACAAACTTTCAGCAAGTGCAGAGAATGATTTCAGAAGAACTGGATTTAAAGTGCCAGGCTAAATGAAGTGGTTTGACCTGCTAAAGGACCCAAACCCACAGCTCCCAGAAACCCTCCCAGCCCTGCTGCAGAACCTGACCAAGGCCCAAAGCTGCTGGGAAGGATTACAAACCACATCTTTACTTCTAATTAACAGTTTACTATCAGCACATGCAGCAATTTCTCTGAGGAGCAGACAGGCACCCTCAGGATCCCCCAGAGCTGCTCTTGCCAGCTCACAGCTGACATTCTAGTCACAGCCTGGGTGCCCCCACAAAGCCCCTGCAGCTGGATATACAAGACCCTCAGCTTTAAAGTCTTTTCTCACTCAATTCACCTGCTGAGTCCATTTGTAACCTGCCAGAAGACCACAAAAGACCTAATTGCCCTGTTTGGGCTTTGTTGTTAGGTTTTATTTTTCATATAAAGTATATCTTAAAGCTGACTTGTTGGAGAACCAACACATCCCATGCCCCAGCAGGACACCTCTGTTGGAAACAGTTTGCTGAACATGAACCATTTTTGTTCTCAGCTGAATACAACACAGGAGAGCTCAGGCAAAGGAGGTGGAGGAGTGGAGCCACTTCTTCAAGTGAGAAGCCCATCTTTCCTTGGTTATTTTGTCTGTGTTGCTCTCTATCACTACTGGAAAAACAAGTAGCCACTGTTTTCCTGAAGCCTTTCACTAATTTTACAGCAATAAAAGCCATCAAACTATCTCTTAGAAGCTTGTTACTCACAAAAATAAACGCATGGTAAACTGCACATGCCTTTTGAGTTACAAAACTCCCCCCACTTTTGATATTCCTCTTTTTTCCAACCCAAATATCCTTATCTATCACAAGACAACAAATGAGAAGTGTTGATGATTGAGAATTGTGGAGATGAGACAGTGCTCTCTAGTGAAACATTCAGGCTCTGCAGATACACACGCACAGTTTGGTTACTGCCAGACCCAAAGAACTTTCCTAGAGGAAATAAAAGAAGAAAAAGATTCCCCCTGACTTTCATTAAGTCCTCTGCCTTACTTACACTTTATATAGAGTGAAAATAACCAAACAAACACCCACCAGACTCACTTCAGAAATCACAGCACTGGTTTAGGAAAAGGGGACATGCATCTGCAACTGTTTTTCTGTTTCTCATGGGTTGAAGCACTCACCTGAGAGACACACTTGGCTGGGGACATCTCCAACGTGCTCAGCAGGGCAGCAATGCCTGAGAGCATCACAGGCTCAGCTTCAGTTACCTGCAGCCTCTGCTCCAACACCACCAGAAACACAGCACCCACAGCACTGCTGCAGCTTGCTCAGGGAGCAGAGAAACCTGTAGCCCACAGGGAGCCAGCAGAGGAAGGAAAGAGGGCTGCTCCTCCCCTAAAATAGGATGCCCCCCCAAGATAACTCCAGGCAGGAGCCAGAGGGAGGTGGCTGGGAGGTTCATTTAAGGCAATCAGCCCAACTTCTGCTCCAAGATCCCTCCTTCAAAGAACAGATTACAGCCACCTGCCACAGAAGGTTTGATTACAAGTTCATCCAGTTGAGTTTTCTAGAGGAAAGAGGGAGATTTACTCAAGTAAACATCACAGCTAATGCCAGCTGAGGGAGTTGAGCAGCATCTGAAAGCTATCACAAGAGATATGGCAGGGAATTAAACTGGAGCTAAATGTGGCAAGACCAGGGGGTGAAGACCAAGTGAAAGAGAAAAAAAGATGCTGGTTTAAAATTGCTTAAAAGTTTAGAGTTAAAACTCCTAAGGCTTGTTTAGAAAGTTAGGATGAGAGCTCTGCATCCTGCTAAAACAAGCTCAGCAGGTCACACAAAGTTAAGAGGCTCAGGTGTGGCCTATGAAGAGGCCCCTGGGGCTATTTAAGGCTGGTCCCAGCCACATTCTGTAATTGTTCTTCATAATTTAGGGTGAAAGCAGCAGGATGTCCTAGCTGGGCATGAGGAGGGGGCTGGAGCACTGCTGGGAAACCTTCCTGGAGCAGTACCAGGCACCACTTCTCACCAGCATCATCCTGATCTATAGTGATAATGAGAAAGGAGAAAATAAATTGTTTATGGGATATTTTTTCTTGGTTTAAGGTAAGTGTTATTTTTGCTGCTCCCTCTGAGTTGCTTTTATATAATTCTATTTGTGCAAGGGGTTCCAATGGGGGGAAAAAAAATCAGGCAATAAAATAGATGCATATATTTTTGCTGAAATTATTTAAAAAGCTAAATTTATCCTATAAAAACAGCAGATAAACCTAAGCCTGGTAGAAAGCAGAGGCACAGAAGCCATCCAGTGGAAGACTGGATGGAAAATGGCAGCGGAACCCAGGCACCAAAGACGGGATGAAAAAGGCCAGCTGCCTCTGGCCACAGAAGGTGGTTGAACACTTACCAGTCACATAAAACATCCACACATAGTTTTTTACAAGTATTTGTAGCTTTTTGTTTTTTAAAAAAAGCCTAAGCAGCTCATAACTGATGGGGGATCATCACATACCTTGAGAGACCCTCCTGTAGGTGAGGCTTCTGCTGCTCTGCCCCCAGCTGCAGCAGCACCCCCAGAGAGATGGAAAGGTTGGGGCACTGATGGACAGGCTAAAAGGGAGCTGCTGAAGCTGCTGCTGGAAGAACTGCCTGCTTTGAATAACTGCCCTGGGATAAATACCAGTGAAACTCCTGCAGCAGGAGGAGAGGGGATAATGTCATTACAGATATCAAACATCTTCATTTCAATGTGGCAGGGAAGCGTTAAAAAAACCAATCA
>NW_008593652.1:0-1310 GCF_000691845.1 Merops nubicus | reverse complement strand
GAGCCTTTTCTAGCAGCTCCTGCCAGGCTCCTGCAAGCCTGACTAATGGTCTGAAGCATATCAGAACTGTTGAAATCATGTAGATACATTTATTGAGTGGTTTCTGAGGTACTCAGGACAGACTAAAACCTCCTGGCAGGCTCAAGCTGTTTGTGCTAAATAGCTGCAGGTATCTACACTGCCCTTGACTTTTTTTGTTTGGTTTGGGTTTTGTTGTTGGCTTTTAATTTCCAGCTTACTGCTCTTGCTTTCAAGAGGAATAACTCTGCCAGTGAAGCACAAAGACATGCTGTGGGTGCCCTGAACTGGGCAAGAAACAGGGTTAATGGTGACAGTGGCAGCTCCTGAGACTGAAATGTAGAGAAAGGGTCTGGTGGGGGTTGGAGGAGCTGTTCTGGGGGAACGTGCCTCATGTTGAACAGTTATCCCCCCTCCCCAACAGAGATTTTGACCTCCAGGCTCCCCCTCTGTGGGCTTTGCTGTGAGAGTAACCTGGGTGAGAAAAGCCTGCTTGGGTGATCTTTGATTTCTGGGTGGAGAAAGATTTTTTGGGAGGGGTTTTAGTCCTAGAGAGGGTTCCAAGGAGCACGTGTACAAACTTTAATTAGCGTGTTCAGCCTGCCCTCAGGCCTTTGGATGGCTCCACTTCCACCCAAGCAGCAGAGAGAGCTGAGATTAGCTGTGATTTATGAGTGCTGAACATCTGTGGGGAGGGCGTTCCCAGCAGAGGGCCCTTGGCTCTGCAGCTTGTTATTCCTCTGGCTGAGGAGTCCAAGTGCTCTGGTCTTCAGAGGGTGGTGCATGGACCATCTACTTGCCACACTCAGTCTTGGGAGTTCTAGGCAGTAAAGCCTGATCCAGGTAAGACCTGAGTATTTGCAGAGGTTCACTCAACAAGGTGCTGTCACCCCCTGTGCAGTGTTGGACAGCATGAAGAGATCAAGCATCCGTGTTGACCAGAACTCTAAAAACAACTTTTAAGTATTTTTTTGCCCACTGAAATGTTGGTGGGTGGTTCATAAGCCAAAGTTCTGGTGCAAAAAGGGTTTATTCCCACTCTGCTGGCACCTGAGGTGCTTAAGCAGAAGTTTGGAAGGAAAACATGGCTCTTATCCTCATCCCAAACTAAAGAGGAGAAGTGTGAATGGGGAAATGGGTGATGCCTGGTTTTGGGTGCTGTTTGTTATAATCAGCTATCATTGAACTGAATGTGGATCTGGGTGGAAAAAAATACCAGAGAAGAATTTAATGAAGAGGGAGATAAAACTCAAATCTTGCTAAATAAATGAATAATATTTTTGCTTTTTCAT
>NW_008593651.1:4337-9220 GCF_000691845.1 Merops nubicus | reverse complement strand
GCAGGGCTGCGAGAGCTGATGCCCCACCATCAACTGTCCTGCTTCCCCTGGTGCCCTAGGGCTGACCTGCTCTCCTGAAGTGAATGTGGAAGCAGAAGTGATGGGGATGGGCCTGTGGGCTCTCTGCCTGATGCCCTGCCTTGGCCCCTCTAAGTGCCTGCCACCTCGGGCAGGATGAGGGCTGAGGGCTGTCGTGTGAGCCTGGACTCCGCTCTCAGGTCGGGTGGAAAGATGCCAAAGATGCCAGCTCATTTAGCTCACTTATTTTTTAGCGAATTGAGACTGGCCAGGAACCTGTGGTGAATTAGCAGGGCTGTGGTCCTGTGCAGAGCAAGCAAGTGTAATGCACTACAAGCGCTCAGACAATTGTGGGCTTAATTATTGATGGGGTTTCTGTTTTTCCTAAATGCATCGTGAAAGGCAACTGGAACCAGGAGAATTTGTTGCGTCCTCTCTCGAGGATGGAGGTCCAGTGCTGAGAGCTGTTGATGTCTGCTTTTGAAGGGCAGGCAGCCAGCTGGCTCTCCTCAGAGTCCCTCAGATTGATAGGGCAAGGTGAATTATCTGAGCAGTTACCATTTTTCTCTTCGAGTTGGTGCTGGGTTCTGTGTTGGAGCAGGAGCAAGTTCCGCAGGCTGTGCATCCCTTCTCATCAGCCTGGCCCGTGCATGTGGCCTGGGAGCCTGGAGCTCCCGGTGTCCTGCAGGGCCTCAGCCAGCCCTGGCGAGGGGCTGGGTCCCTCCTGGCTCTGGTCATGGCTGGTGGTGACCAGACAGAGGAGAAGGGCTGCTTTCCTCATGCCTCTCAGCAGCAAGGGAGCTGTGAGGGGTGTCTGGCAGCTGTGACAAACCTTGCCGCTTGCTTAACAGGTGCTGGGCAACTCAAACAAGCAGTTTGAGCTGGGGGGGAAGGCAGGACTGCAGTTGGAGCTGATGTGACTGTTTCCCCACCACCACCAGCAGTGGCAGAGGGCTGTTAGGAGTGAGTGCTTGGTGTGTCTTGGCCGGGAGCTGGGGCAGGGCTCATGTGGCAGAGGTGGTTTCTGACTTTGTAGGGTTGAACTTTGTCCCAAATCCTTCATGCTGAGGGAGTCCCTTAGCTTCAGGGATCCCAGGACCATTGAGTAATAGCTCTCTGGGGACGTGGGCTGCAGAGCAGGGTTGGAGCAGATCCTTGGAAAGACCCAAGCAGAGGGCTGTGTGTTGGACATCCCCTGTGCCGTGGTGGGTGCTGTGGCAGCTGCTGCTTGTCAAACCTTCTGCCTGTGTCTTATCTGCTGGATCTTGTCCCTTCTCCCTGGCCTGTGGTGTATGATTCCACTTCTGTCAGCTTGGTCTGGGCCCTGGGGTTAATCTTTCTGTAGCTGTTGGGGAAGCACTCCTGGTGGGGAGCCTTCAAGGCTTGCACTCTGTCCTCCAGCAGAGGAGGCTGCATGTGAACTGTAGTAGGTATGTCCATTGTTTGGCCCTAGAAATTATTTTTGCCTGGCAAAGGATTTTTTTTTTTTCCTGGGGAAAGACAATGCCCTGAGAAACAGGGGCAAGGAGTTTTGGAAAATGTACAGTGTCAAAGCTGCCCCCAGTGGAAGAACTCTGGTGGGTTTGCTTGGGGTTTAAGGTGGTGTTCTGGCTACTACCAAGCCCTTAGTCCAACCAGGAAGATTATGATGGATACTTGCAGAGAGAAGCTCTGTGCAGGCCAGCTGGCTCGTGGCTGTCTCCCTGCTAGTGAGGGGCTCTTCTCTGAAGGCACTGCACTTTAGTCCTGCTCTGGCTTTGGGAGCTTTGGGTGCAGCACAGGGTTGTGCTGGTCCCAGGGAGTTGGGAGATGAGGTAGGACGAGAGGGTTTTGGATGTAAAGCTTTCTGAGTAGCTGTGTTGGTTCTTGGGGGTCCCCTCATAGCCAGAGGGTAGTGCTCTGGTGTTTCTTCTGCCTTGTGGCAGAAGCTGCTCCAGGGTGTGTTTTGTCTTTAGGCTTTTTGTTTTGCCCTGAACCAAGCCAGATGAAATATTTTTGGCTTGCTGGGGTTTTTAAGTAACGGGTGTGTCAGCAAGAGCCTCTTGCATGATGAAAAGGCTTTCATGCAGTCGTCCTCAGAGATGGTCAGGGTCTGGCTTTGGAAAAATGCTCTGTAGTTGTATCTTCAGAGGCGGAGGCAGTGGCGGAGGAGGAGGGGGGAAGGGGTGCAAAGTGATCCCTGGAATTTCACCCTTCCGGGATCTGGCGTACTTGGCTTTGAGCTGCGACGAGAAGCTTGGGGCTGGTGTGATCAGGCCTCGTAACTGGGGCTCTGCTCTCCTCGGTGCTCTGAGCTGGCATCAGGAGGAGGTGAGGGGCTGCACTGTGCCCAGGAAGCCACTGTCCCTGAACTGCTAGCATGGGAGCGGCTGTGGGAGGGATTTGGGGCAGGTTCTCCGAGCTGGGAGGGCATACAGCTGAGCAGCTGTTGGGGGTTTGTGTGTTAGCCAGCTTTAGGGGAACGGCTGCACTCCAGCCTGGCGTGGCATGGGCATGTGTCCAGAGAGACCTGGGCACAGTGCTTGCTAGCCTCTCTGGACCTGGCACTGCCTCTTGGTAGTTATATCTTTAATCCTGAGTGGATGAAGACTAGATGGCCGAAAAGAGAGCAGAGGGAAGAGCTGAGTCCCGATGGTGGACGCAAGAGGAGGAGAGCTGGGTAAGCCACTCAGGCAGCAGGGACCCTGCTCTGTTGGCATCTCTTGCCCAGGATGGAGCTGTGCCTGCTGTTTGAGACAGGAGTGACAACCATGCATGCAGGGCAGGCTCCAGACGCTCAGAGTCACTGCCCCACTGCTTAACATGGCCTGATCCTGCAGAGAGACCCTCGGGTGGCCTGTAGACTCTAGCTGGGTCAGTGTGGGCAGGTTTGCAGAGCCATGGGCTCTGCCCAGCCTGGGACCATGGCCCAGTCCCTCCACTGTCTGCCCTGATGAGACAGGCTCCCTGACAGCTCCTCGGCTGCCTCCTCACCCTCAGGCTTTCTGCTCTTGACTAGTGGCCCGAGGGAGAAGGGGGGGCCCTGTGTGTGTCCCCACCCCTCCTCCTGCCGGGGCTGCCGGGGCACTGGTGAGTGCGAGGGGCCTGTCCTGTTCCTTCCCCTGCTGTTTACTCCCTGTGGAAGGGATGGGAAGGAAGCAGCCTCTGGCTGCTCTGGCCCCTTATCAGGGGGCCCTTAATGGCCCTGCAAGTTTCATTGTTAGCTTCCATGGTCTCTGCCATGTTCCCAGGGGAAGTGCAGAGGTGGGGACCTGGAGCTGGAGAGGCATTTCTGGCTCTGCTGGGCCTGCCTGGCAACCAATCAGGGCTGGAGGAATCTGCTGGGATTGCTGTCTCTCCTCTCTGGGCCTTCCCACACAGGCAAACCCTGCTGATCTGCACTCACTGCTCAGTGCTGAGGCTGCTTGCAAGCAAGTCTCCCTGCTCACCAGAGCAGAGGCTCAGCTAAATCCCTCCTTGAAACTGGCATGCCAGCTCCCTCCTCACACACCCCAAAAAATCTGCCCCTTCTGTGTAGAGATGGCCAAGGGGAGGCTGGGGAGGTGTTACATAGCAGCACAGATACTTGGCCAAGGTTAATGTTGTGGAGGGGGGTGGGGCGGGGGGGGTGTTCCTCCCTTTTAAAAAGTCTTGGTGAGATGCTGCTCAAGAAATGAACTGCAAAAATCCCATGGGGCTTGTGGCTGGGCTTTTGGATGCACTGGCTGTGTAGGGTGTCTGGATGGGAGGACCATCCCCTGGCCTGCTAGAGGAGTCTGGGATGTGCTAAGGAGATCCTCTGCCTTTCTCAGGAGAGAGGGGCCAGGCTGCTGTTCTCCAGCACCTGGCTGGCTGCAGCAGGACTCTGGAGCTGGGCCCTGCGACCTGCTCCGTGTCCGTGTGGACTGACTGCTCTTCAGTGTGTCCAAGAAGGTGGAGGATCTGTGTCCCTTCCTGAAGTGGGTGGATGCCCACCAAAGGTGGGGAGTGTTTGACTCCAGAGTGAGAATTTGGATGTGTCAGTGCTGTTCTGGGAGGCACCAGCCCTCTCCTTCAGAGGATCTCTGTTGCAAATCTGTGGGGTGGGTGAGGCCTCAGAGCAGCAAGGGTCAGAACAGTCCGTGCATTTCCATACAAGGCTTGGGGAGTCAGTCTGTTGAAAAAAAGCCTTAGGGCATACCTGTTGCAAGGTGGGAGGAGTGGAAAGCTGCGTGCATGAGGCAGGAGTCATGTCTGGGAGGCTCCAAAAGCCTGCTTGGACTCCTGGGCCAAGAGTGGTGGGCTGCGTTCCTCCCAGGGTGTGGACTGGCCGGCGAGTGTCCCGGCCCACCTTGGGCTGGGGCAGGGGGCTGGAGCAGTCTGGAGCAGGTGTGCCAGTGCCATGGTGTCATCTGCTGCTGGGCAGCATGTGGGCACAAACAGAACACCTGGATTTTTTTTAGTGATGAAAGCAGATTACAAGATGGCAGTGACCAGATGTTCAAACACACTACAGGGAGCCTCCAAAGCACCTGGGAAAAAAAAATTCCACCCTGCTTTGCTGGGCTCAGTCGTGGTGGTGCCTGTGTCCAAAGGAAGCTTTGGGGCAGAGGAGTGGACTTGTTGGAAGCGGGGTTTGATCTGGATACACTTGAGGTAGTGTGGGAAATGAATAAAAAAAATCCCTGAAAGCCCTGCTCTGAGCTCCTCTGGAGCAGCATCCGCTGCAGGCTGGGGCTGGAGGGGCAGGGGGCTGCCAGAGAGCGCAGTGCTGAGGGGGGTGGGTGGCACGAGGCTCTGGAGGGCCGGCGGTGCCTGCGCACACAGTCCCGGGTGCCTGTTACAGCCACATCGGGGCAATGGCACTGGGGAGTGGGCAGAGCTGATGCTGGAGACCGTGGGAAATC
>NW_008593651.1:644-4209 GCF_000691845.1 Merops nubicus | reverse complement strand
CACCCTCTTGGTGGGGACCGCTCAGAGGTGCTGGGGTCTCTGGAGCGGGGGGGCTGCTGTGGGAAGAGTGCTGCATTTGCCACCTCACTGGCCCTCTCCAGACACTGCCCCATCCCTCTGAAGAAGGGGTGGGAGAGCAGAGCCTGTTTACCTGGTCTGTTGGCTGCCCCACCTCTGTTTTGAGTTCACTAGTGTGATTTTTTGACCTCTTCTCCTGCTGTCCCTGCAGCTCTCTTCCCTCCTGCTCCCTCACTGTGGTGGCTGGGCTATTTCTCCCATGGCTCTCTGCGTCTAGACCTGGCTGTCCCGTGCCTTTGCCAATCAAACCTGAGCTTCCTCCTCTAACAGGTCTGTATGGAAGAATATTGCCTTTCCCTATCAAAATGTGTTGATTGTGGTGTGCTCGTTCACAGTTCTCCTTTGGGAAGGGATGTTGGAGGGGTCCGAGACAATGTCTGTCCCTAGGTCTGTGGCTAAGGACCTCCTGGGGTGGCTGCAGCCTTGAGAGCCCCAGTGAGAACCTGGAGGGTGGTGAGTTCTGGCAGCAGTAGGGCTCATGGGGTCCCCTTTAGGGAGATTGCGTCCCACTTCGTCCTTTTTCTTGGGTAGGAAGGAGCTGCAGAGCTGGGGCTGTCTCCCCACCTTTTATCACACTGGGGAGGAGCGAGTAGATAGGTGACATAGCCCTCTCCCTCAGTCCTTGCCTGAAGGAAATTTTGGGGTGTGGGTCACTTCTCCTTCTGCAGGAGTGTCCCCTGTTCTGCCCTGGGGACATGCCCTCCCCTCCTGCCACTGTCTGCAGGCAGCTTTTCCTTGTAGGGGAAGTTTTCCTGCTGCCTGAGGAGGCCCTTGTGGGAAGAGGGAACCCGCTCAGCACACAGCACTTCATCTGAACCTGGCTCAACCCCAACTGGTGTGATGGGGCGAGGACCTTCTGCCCCTGGAGTGGCACTTCCCAAACTTAGATGCTGGGGCAAAGGAGGATCTGAGTCTCACCTGGGGCTGTGTTGCTCGAATAGCCTCTTGCCAGCTCTTTGGTGGTGGGTGGGAATGGTGTTAATGCCATAAGATTTTTTTTTTTTTTTTTCTTGTTCTGAGAATCTGTCTTAATGAAATCGGTCTCTTCTGACTGCTCTTCTCTCCTCCTTTCCACCCCCAAATCGCGTGCAGTGAAGAGAGGGGCTCCTGCCCTTCTGGGTCACTTTTCTTCCCCTCACCTTGACACCAAGCCGCGTCCACTTGTACCTCCCTGTGCCCTCCGCCCCCCGCCCTGCCCGTCCTGGGCACCCATCACCCATGGACGACTCGGAGGTGGAGTCGACCGCCAGCATCCTTGCCTCTGTCAAGGAGCAGGAGGCACAGTTCGAGAAGCTGACGCGGGCGCTGGAGGAGGAGCGGCGCCATGTCTCAGCCCAGCTGGAGCGGGTCCGGGTCTCCCCACAGGACGGCGTCCCGGGCTTGGCCAACGGCACGCTCACCCGGCGGCACCAGGTAAAAACCCCCTGGGCAGAGGGGGGTGCGGAGGCTCGCAGAGCCCCCGTCCGTGTCAGTCCTGCCTCGGGGGTGGCCGCCCTGGGCCCGGCTCCCTTCCTTTGGCCCTCCGTGGATGTGTGAGGTGGAGGAGGGCTAGGCTGGTCTTGTAACACTGATGGCTACCTTGGCAGCCAGAGTCCTGTGTGGAGAAGGAGCCAGCCTGGAGGGTCTTGCTACCAGGTCAGCTCTCTTCTGGTTTGGTGAGGTTGCATTCAGTACCTAGGTGTCTCCGCTCCACATCTCACTCAGCTTCTTGGAGGGTGTCCGGGATGCAGGGGCTGGTGTGTTAACTGTGGGGGAGTGTCTCCCTCTCATGTGCCAGTGGGCAAGTCTGGCGTCTCGTCTGTCCCCCAAACGGCCAAGCCAGGACTAGGAGAGATTTCTCTTCCCCGCAGGGCTGGAAATGCGGTTTCAAGTTTTGGCGTGAGGTGTCTCTACTGTTCTTCCTTTCCCAGGCTCTGTTTTGGAGTGGGGTGTGTGGTGTTGTGCAGGAGGCAGGTGCCTTTCTGGGTCTGAAAGGTGGTGATGCCAGGAGAGACTTGTGGGTCAGGGGAAGGAAGGGCTGGCCAGAGGGGGAGCATGGGAGTCAAAGAGCAGCACTCTGCAATCAGTCGCCGAGCATCCACCACTGTTCCCTTGCAGTCCTGGGGGGCCTCTGGGTTGTCACTTGTGGCTTCTGCATCAGAAGACATAGAAGGTCTCCAGGGCTGCACTGGAGAGCGGGGAAGGGTCTTGGCCATTCCATCAGGAGTGTGTGGGCAGTGTCTGGGAGAGCTGGGATGTCTGGAGCAGCTCAATGGTGTGTGCTTCAACTCCTCCTCAGGCTGGAATGAGAGGTGTTTTGCTCCATGGTGCACAGACCCACGGGGAGTGCGCCCCTCTACTGGGATCAGCACATGGGGTGTGCACTGGGTGTCTGTCAGCTGCAGGAAGTGGCCTCCTCACGGTCTGGCAGGGAAAGGGGGCTGGATATATGGGATCCCGGCAGTGGGAGATCCATCCAGTGACTGGCCTGCTGTGTGGTGCTGTGTGTTTCAGAACGGCCGTTTCTTGGGCGATGCTGACCTGGAAAGGCAGAAGTATCCAGATCTGAAGCTCAACGGGCCACAGGTAAGGGGAGCTGAGCCCTCTAACTGGGCATCCTGCTTGTAGGGTTGGGGGTGCAGGGATAGGGCTCCAGTGTCCTCACCCTAGTTAGGAGTCAGAGACTTCTGTTTCTAATGTAGTCACCCTGCCTTGAAGGGACTTTGTATGTGGGGTTGTTGGTACTCCCTTCTGTGCAAGAGAATATCAGGGCTCTTGGAGAGGTGGAGATCTCTTGGCCTGCTGATTCCAGGGAAGCTTGTGTTTGTGGTGGTGAGGATGACAGCCTGTCCCTTGCTTCCTGCAGGACCACAGCCACCTATTGTACAGCACAATCCCCAGGATGCAGGACCCAGGCCAGATTGTGGAGGAGACATACACCATGGAGGAGGACCCAGAAGGGGCCATGTCAGTTGTGTCTGTGGAGACGTCAGACGATGGGACAACCCGGCGTACAGAGACCACGGTACAGGCCTGAGGAGAGCTCGGAGGGACAGGGCTATGGCCAGGGACCCTGATGGCTGGAGTGCTCCATCTGTGATGTCTGCCAGCTTGCTGTGCTGTGAGCAGAAGTGGGGTGTGAAACTTGCCTGGAGTAAGGTGCTGGGCTGGCAGGGGCGTCTAGGGATGCAGGGATATGGTGGGTTTCCTGAAGGGAGCGTGTTCTGCATCCGTCTTTCTTCTCTAGGTGAAGAAGGTGGTGAAGACTGTGACCACCCGGACAGTGCAGCAGGTGCCAGTGGGGCCTGATGGGTTACCTTTGGAAACCTCCCCTGTCAGCAGCAACTACGTCCAGACCATGGACAGGAACTTCCGGAAGAATGGCAACGGTGGCCCAGGCGGCTACCTGAGCCAGCCAGGCACAGCCACCCTCCCTCGTAACTACCACTACCCCGACGGCTACGGCCGCCCCTACGAGGACGGCTACCCGGGCAGCGACCACAGCTAA
>NW_008593651.1:376-630 GCF_000691845.1 Merops nubicus | reverse complement strand
TGTCCCGGGTCACCCGCATCGACGAGCGCTACAGGCCCTCCATGGACACCTACCGCGCCCCCAGCCGCCAGGACATCTACGGCCCCCAGCCTCAAGTGCGCGTCGGGGGCAGCAGCATGGACCTCAACCACTTCCACCCTGAGCCGTACGGCCTGGAGGACGACCAGCGCAGCGTGGGCTTCGACGACGTGGACTACGGGATTATGTCTGACTACGGCACGGCCCGGCGGGGGGGGGCCCCCGCCCGCGCCCGG
>NW_008593651.1:0-345 GCF_000691845.1 Merops nubicus | reverse complement strand
TGGAAAGCCGTGGGGTGGGGGATGGTATGGGGTCCTTTGTAACTTCACTGTCTTTGGAGGAAGGAGGATCACAGAGACAATGCCGTGACCTGAGTCACAGGTGGCTCATGCAGGAGAAAACTTGCATCCGCTTCTAATTGTCTGCTTAATTGGTCTTTAAATCTTAGCGCTAATTGAGCGGGTCATCCTGCAGCAAGGAGTTCCAATGGGTGCTTGCATGTAGCTCCAGGCCCTTCCCTCTCTGTGCCACCCGTTCCAGCCCTTCTGTGCCCTGGACTGGCTTTCCCTGCCGGGAGCAGTGCCTGGCGTGGGCACATACCACGGCCCCGCAGCAGCACCCACGTG
>NW_008593650.1:3181-3779 GCF_000691845.1 Merops nubicus | reverse complement strand
TTAATATATATATATATATGAAGGATAAAGGAGCAGAATTTCCGAAAAAGCCTCGTGTGTGAATTCACAGACATCCTTCATGTCACAACACCAAAAGCAGAAGGGCTCCAAGACCAGCCCTTCTGAAGACCACAGCCCAATACAGAAGAGCAGAGATGTTAGAACTGGTATTTCAGCCCCTGGGTGTGTTCAAGTCACGCAGCTCAGACAGAAGTTAGTGTTTGCAAGAGATCCAGCAGGAAAAATCACCCCTACAGCACCTGCACTCGGAGAGCCACTGCTGTGGCCTCGCTTAGAAGGAGCAGCCCTGCACCGACTGCTCTGTCACACCAAGGGAGAACCTGGAGCTGTTATTTGTTACCAGAGTGCCCCAGGGCCACCTCAAGCCCCTGCAGGAGGCCAAGCTGGTGAAGCGTGGCGTGGTGGGAGGAAGCAGCCCAGCAAATGCCTGCCACCACCACCACCCCCCAGCGCTGGGGACGGCCCCACGACTGACCTGGGCTTCACAGCTTTGGTCTTCGCTGGCACTGCAGCTTTTTCAGGTTTCTGTTCCTCCTCAAAAGGGTTCAGGGGCTGCTGATTTGCCAAGGTGTCGTCT
>NW_008593650.1:2241-3150 GCF_000691845.1 Merops nubicus | reverse complement strand
TCAGCAGGATTCCCCCTGCCTGGGTCTGCTGGATGTTCAAGGTGTTTGTCCTTGTGTTCATCCTTCTCTTCCAGAACTTTGTTCTCCTCGTCCTGCGGGGCCCTGTTGGGAGTATTCTCAGCATCACTGGTCTTCACTGCTTCTTTCTTCCCAGTGACCAGAGAGAGCAAGGCAGACTTCCTCAGGTCGGGTTTTTTGGTCTCCTGAACGACCTCAACACTCTGGGGAACGCTGGTTTCCAGGTGCTCTTCACTGCTGAGCAGTTTGTACGATGGCAAAGTCATGGATTTAAAGGTCTCCAAGGATGCAGACCCGGAGAAAGCGTGACTAGGAGATGTTGTTCCTGTCTCTTCAGGTCCTTTAATGGATCTGGAAGACAGGTTCTCTTCCGAAGCAAAGAGCTGCTTCCTCCTGAAGTTGTGAGGAGAGGGGGAAGAGGCTGGAGTGTTGTCCTTCATCGTGCTGTCTTCCATATAAACGTGACTGCCATTGATACACAGACTGGACTTGGACACAGGGTCGCTTTTGGATTTAAGGCCACTGAACAAAGAGAGCCCTTCTTTCTTGGTGTGGCTAGTGGCTACTGGGTTTAGTTGCCTGTCCAGAGTTGCTGTTTTACGAGATTTAAACACAGGAGAAAGAGTGAACTTCTCTTCTAGGGCATTTCCAAAGGCTCCTGAAAACAAAAAAATGGGGAGAAATTCAAGAGACAAGAATGTCCTTTCTCCTGACACTCACTCCTGACAACCTCAGTGCTTTAGGGTCATTAACAGCTCGTGCAGCCCCACAGTTTCTACACAGTCCTGAGGCACACTTTGTCACGAGCACCCCACATCCCACAAGCACCCCATGTCCCATGTGTGTCCCCACCACCCTGGACACCAGGGACCTCCCACGGATGCATTCAGC
>NW_008593650.1:1861-2226 GCF_000691845.1 Merops nubicus | reverse complement strand
GCACAGACAAACCCCGGGGAAGGGCCCGGGGCTGGGGTGCAGCACTCACGCTCCGAGCCAGGAGAGCTCCCGGGCTCCTCCTCGTCCCAGGGGGGCTGGAAGTCGCCGGGCTGGAGCCGCACGCGCTGGGTGCCGGGCTGCTGGGTGGGCAGCACCGACAGGGACTGGGACAGGGAGCTCTTCTGCAGGCCGGGCTTGGAGAACAGCGCCTTGAGCTTGGACTTCTTCTTCTCCTTCTCGAGGGACTCGTCGTCGCTGCCGGCGGAGGAGTGGGCGCTGCTGGGCAGCACGGCCGAGGCCGTGTCCGAGAGGCCGCTGCTCCTCCTGCCCTTCAGCTTGTCCCTGAGCCTGCCGCAGGGGGAGCG
>NW_008593650.1:0-1823 GCF_000691845.1 Merops nubicus | reverse complement strand
CTGCCCTTCAGCTTGTCTCTGAGCCTGCCGAAGGGGGAGCGGGGCTTGTCCTTCGCTGACAGGTCGAACATGCTGGCTGTCATGTTGCTCCTCATGAACTGGATATCCACCTCGATCTCCCCCCTCTCCTTCTCCTTTTTCCCTGGTTTGGAGCGAAGCTTGTACCACCTGCAGACACAGGGAGATTTCTTTTACAAAGCAGTTCTTGAGAGGCACGGGTAAGTCAGAATGGCAGAGGGTGTGCATGTTTTTAAAGACCAAATAAGCCTACAGTGCCAAAAAAAAGTGCCTTTAATCTTCCAACGACGTCATAATCATACGGCCTCAAGTGCCAAGGAAAACATTTCTTATCATAAGTAGAAAGCTATTAGTCAAATTTGTTTTAAAACCCAGACCTGGAAGGGTTAAGAAAAAGAAGAAACGATGAAATTCCTGTATTTCAGCTCAGCCACTTTCATCTTTCCTTTTATCTGTCAGGGGCTGGGACTGTGAAGCGGGTGTGAAAGAAGCAGCCTCAGAGCTGACACTGGCACCAATGACCTCCCACAGCCCCACGCCCTCATGCCTTTCATTCCAGCTCCCTTCCAGCCCCTATCTTAATGCTTGTTAAGCTGAGGAACCTCTAATCAGCACTCGGAGCCTGGGCCAAGCCTCACGGCCCGCCTGGGGATCTCCACTCACCTCCTGAGCTGCCACAGGAGCACACCAGGAGGGACACTCCCGACAGACAGAACCTTGTCCCTGCCCCAGACACAGCTCCACCGCAGCACGCGGGCGCTCAGGGGCTCCTGAACTGCAACCCCCATCTCCACGCTGCTGCCTCCACTCCCTCACAGTCAAACCACACTAGGGCCAGCAAAGAAAATCATCAGCACTGTGCACTGAATTTTTCCTGTCTGTTGCTGGAGCTGCAGACCTCCCAGGTGAGCAGAACCGCAGGGAAAGGCCACTGGAGAACACCGGCTTCTTCCTCCTCCCCAGCTGGGGTGAAGGATAAAGAGAACAGAAGGCACAAACCTCTCCATCGAACCTGGAAGGTGCACTGGGAGCCATGAAAGGCAGCAGGAGAAGGCAATTTGTGTCAAGGACATGCAAAACTAACGAGCATCTGCCGAAGGGGGTGTTGGAGGGAAACGATGGTGCGAGCTAAAGCCAGCAGCACCAGGGCAGGGCTGTGAGGAGATGCTGGGTTCTGTCAGGGCCCCACAGGGGCAGCACCAAGGGCAGTGTGAATCTTTTCCCTTTAACACCATCTGGCACGGGGTACTTTTGTTCCAAATCACCTGTTTTCTGTGCCCATGAGGTGCCACCACGGCCCACCCCACACAAACAACAGTAAAGAATGTGCTGACACCCCCTCCAAAGGACAGAACACAAGATCTTACTCCTGGTATTTCTTATGTCAGTGTGCACCTGTCCATCAACACTGGGGGCTGGACTGGATGACCTCTAAAGATCCCTTTCAGCCAGAACACTCTGTGATTCTGTGAAGACACATTTACTGCAGTTATTTTCCAAATAAAACCAGCTCTGCACAGGGACACGTCACCAGGGCAGCTAAGCGGTGACAAAAGAAACGAGTTTCAGACAGCAAGCTGAGGGCAGGGAGGTCACACTGACAATTGGAAATATCACAATTTTTCCCAGGAGCATCAAAGCTGGGTTGGTGTTTTTTTTTTTCCTGCCTCTGTTTTCCTCTGGCCCAGACAGAAAGAGGCCAGCCCAGAGGCCCCGGGGCACGGGCCGGCTGCGGGCTCCTCACGCTGCGCAGCGTAAACACCCCAGAGCCTGACACAGCCCCAGTGACACAACCCAACAACCGC
>NW_008593649.1:0-2101 GCF_000691845.1 Merops nubicus | reverse complement strand
GGGTTTTCATCCCTTGGTTCATGACACAGGGAAAGCCCATAACCTGCTTCTCCCAAGCATTAAATAGTTCATCAGGTTTTCAAAAATATAATTGTCAAAATAAAAGAACAGTAACTATATAATAGACAATAAAATATGATAGCTCTAAAGTCTATGTTGAAAAAGAACCTCAGAAGCTATTATTTCTCTATGTTAATTCTCAGTGAAGTAGATGCTATATCTTACATATAAGCCCCAAACTCAACATTTGATCAATATTTCTGAAGAAAAAGTGATCTCACAGAAAGTATCCAATGCCAAGAGACATTTGATGTAAGATTTAGTAACTCTTCTCAGCTGCATGGGCACGTAGGAAATTTCCCTTTGGTAACAAGAAAGAATAAGTGCTACAAAAATTTTAATACTTACAAAGATAGTTATGTTTGTGTCACTGGGGTCGGTATAGTAGCAGTATTAGTCAGCATTTGTTGTCTTACTAGCAGTGACATAAAAAAATCCAGAAAAAATTGCCCTGCTGGATGGGAAGTCACAGGGTACGGTGGAAAAGCTTCAGTTCTACAAGACTCGATGATTTTGCTTCCACAAACAAAAAGAATCCTTTTACAGTGTTGGTGAATAGTCCACTGAATGTGCTAAAACTTAAAAGAGGGGGGGAAAGTCTATTTATATTTACATACCTCTATAAAGAAAAAAATCTAAAGTGTAAATTATCTTATATTAGACGTCAGCAGACATATCTAAGACTGTGTGTCTGAGCACGGTGTGTACACAGGCACATGCACTTAGAAAATAAAAACATTGACTGTAACAGTAGCTCACTAAGCTTGTGTCCAGCATTTATGTTTAGATCTTGTCCATGCAGTTTCATACTAGAGAAAAAATGTTATGCCTGAATTATTGCAGATCAAGTTTCTTGAGAATTATACACATTCTGGCAAACAATTATTCATAGTAGTGCTGGTGCGGGCTGATTTAATACATATTTTAAAACAAAGTTTAAGTATCCTTTTAGGTAAAATGAAAGACACATTAAAACAAAATCATTGAACTCGTTGCCCTTAACATATCCTTTTATGTATAAAGAGGAATATAAAGGTCTGTATTGAATTTAAATGTGAAAAATCCAATATTTTAAAAACTTTGCCTACTAAACTTTAAGTCCCTAATGACTAACTTTCTAATCTCAGTTTCATCTAATCGGTTCTCTGTGGGTAAGACAAAAAGACATTCATTTTTTCTCTTGCATTGTGTTTTCCAGCCTGTCATTTCAAGAGTTATAGAATTTAGCCAGATTGCAGCATTTATTCTTAAAAGTCTGTTACATTCTTCCCAAATTAAACATATATAAATATTAATATATTAATATAGCTATGTCACTCAGCACCTACTACAGTACTGGCCTTTATCAGGTTCACAACAAATTGTTACTAGGGAGAATGACAGTTTATAATGCAAACTGAAAAAGGCTGGAACAGATAATTCTTATTCTCTGTATCGTATTATATTTTAAGGAATTGCATAGTTCTTTGTCCCTTAAATAATTAAAAAAGGAAAATGATTTGGGGTTTTATTGAAATAATATGTTGTTGTTTTCCATTCCATATCCTTTTATATGTTTTTGTTGGTGGAGGTATTGACAAGGCAAGGTGGATCCCATATAACTTGGGAAAACTCTGGCAGAAATTGAAGACAGGTTTTATAATTTTATCTATTTTTTAATTTTTTTTTAATAATGAAAATAGCTTTTAGTTTCAATCTATTCTCAAACATCTACGTGTGGTCTCACTACAGTGATTTTTTAAAGAAAAGAACAAAACCGTGACAGAATTCATATCCTGTATCTCAGGCACTGAGCTCAGCATTTCTAAATCACATGGAGGTGCCTCCCTCTCTCTTCAGCTCTTTTTGCTTGCTCTGTCTTCAATGGCAACAGGCAGCGTACAGTACCTAAGCTTTAACTTTGGCAGCTAAATAGTTTGCTTGAGATCTGGTGGGGAATAACAGTCACTTGGTGGGTAAGACAAAAGGCCATATTAAGAAAAACGTTCCATTTCTACTCTATTGAAATAGCATGTGCAATGTTGTACTGGTTTGGGGGGGG
>NW_008593648.1:13594-17498 GCF_000691845.1 Merops nubicus | reverse complement strand
CCTCTCCTCTCTTCTCTTTCCAGAGTGGGGCAAGGATCAACATCTCGGAGGGAAACTGCCCCGAGCGAATCGTGACCATCACTGGCCCCACCGATGCCATCTTCAAGGCTTTTGCCATGATCGCCTACAAATTTGAGGAGGTGAGCAACGTGAGCCCTTTGCCCCAGGAGGCCAAAGTAAAAGGGTCTTTGTTTTTTTTGGGTGGCCCACCAGCATGCCCATTGCTGGGGTTGGCAGCTCAGACTGGCGTGGGTAGCCCCAACCCATGCATGGACTTAAACCCTTGGCACAAAGCCTCCCAGACACCTCCAACCAGGCAAGAACTGAGCTTCAAAGAGCTGTCCCAGAGGTCTCAGAGTTAATTATCTACAGGGCTGCTCAGTGATGCAGCTACAGAGACCAACGTGAGGGACACAGACCAACGTGAGGGACACAAGACCTCTTTTTATTGGCCCAGAGCATTTGGGTTGCTTGGGTGGCAGACATCTGGTGAGGAACCAAGGGCTGATGCCTGGCACTCTTCCTTCCCAAGGACATAACCAACTCCATGAGCAACAGCACTGCGACCAGCAAGCCCCCAGTGACCCTGAGGCTGGTCGTGCCAGCTAGTCAGTGCGGCTCGCTGATCGGCAAAGGAGGCTCCAAGATCAAGGAGATCAGGGAGGTGAGTTGGGTTTGGTTTCGTTATCACGTGGAATCTGCAGCCAAAAGGGAGCTGCTTGGGCAAGGGGGAATCCATCACGAGCCACGTGGCTTCCCAGGGTGATGATGGATCATCACGATGATGGAAGACCGGCATCCCATGGGAGCTTGCTGAGGTGCTCCCACGAGGATGCTCTCAGGAGGCACGTGGCTTCAGGGCTGGAGCTGGCTCCTAGGAAAGGCATTCAGCTGTGGGAATTCTCCTCCCTCTCTCTTCTTTTTCTCTCTCCAGTCCACAGGTGCTCAGGTTCAAGTGGCGGGGGACATGCTGCCCAACTCCACGGAGCGGGCGGTGACGATCTCGGGGACACCCGACGCCATTATCCAGTGTGTCAAACAGATCTGTGTGGTCATGCTGGAGGTACAGTCTGTGACAAAGGGGGTAAAGTACATAAGACAAAGCAACCCAACCCAGCTGGTACCACAAGAGCACTGGGAGCTGTGGAACGTGTCTCCCGTGCCCTTCGCCACGCGTTGTTGGACCGCTCTCGTTTCCTGGTTTGAAACCCACCCCATGTGTTGGCCCCACCATTGTCCCTTTGTTTTCTAGAGTCTCACGCTGGAAACCTGCCCGGTTGGGTGCCCCAAAGGAGATGGTTTGTGTCATAGCACAGAGTGGCTTTGGAAGAGAAGGGTGCCAGAGGAGACCAGGGAGGCTGGAACAGCCATAACTTGGTGTCCCAGCAGGAAAGGGATGGGGGTGCAGCCACTCCACCAAGGTTTTGGCCTCCTCCACGTAGAGCTGCTGCCCCATGGATGGGAGGAGAAGGCCAGAGCAGCTCCTGTGCTGGGGAGTGCAAAGCTGGGCTCCGGTGAGGCACAGCAGGAAGGGTAGTGAGGAGAGCTGGTGGAGAGCAGGGCTTGGAGGGTCTATGGTCCTGTGTCCAGAGTGATGGGTTCTGGGAGAAATGTTGATGAGAAGAGCCTGAAAATCTTTGCCATGAAGAGATGCTGCTGCACCAGGGATGTGTTGCCAGGAGATGACCACAGCCAGAGCCCCAAATGTCCACCCCTGCCACCTCGGAGGGGAGAAGATGCAGGAGGGAAGATGTGGGGACACGGGATGGTGACACCCTCCACTCCTGGTGCCTCCTAGAGGGAGATGGTCCCAGAGCTGCCCTTTCAGGGCAGGGAGAAGCCCATTTGCTGCTGCAAGGAGCTTGGGATGAGGACATCAAGGCTTGGTGGTGGAGGAGAAACGAAACCAAACGATCTGTGCTTTGATTGTGCAGCTTTCCTGCAGACCTGTGCTTAGCAGGAAGATTTGGGTGTCCTGCTTGGCTACGAGTAGATGTTTAGAAGAATGTAGAGAAAAAAAAGGAAGAATTTTCCACAAGACAGTGTCATTTCTATTGCCTGTCTTTTCGTAGCAGTAACTGGGTCATCTCACTTTGGGTAGAACCAGGAGGGGTTTATTTGGGATCTCTCCTGATCCCTAGAAGACCCCACAATCTCTTCTGTTGCCTGCTGGTTGCACTCAAGAGAAAACCAACAAAGATAACTGGTGAGAAGATCAGGCACTGCACAGTGGGATGAGAAAAAGGAAAGGATGATGAAGGAAAAGACCTTCATCATCAAGTCCAACCATCAACCCAACATTACCAGGACCATTAAACCATGTCCTGAATACCACGTTTACACGTTTTTTTGAACACCTCCAGGGATGGTGACTCCACCACCTCCCTATGGCTTGATGTGCCTCACTACAGCTTGTGATTAGACCTTCTCAGAGGTGAGATGTCCTGGCCAGATGGAGTGGAGCTGCTCTGGGCCACACTGTTGCAGGAGGAGAGCTGGGAGTGCACATGGGTCAGTCCTTCTGCTGCTGGCATCTGGCTGGCTGCTCACATGGACTTCTACCTCCAGGCCAAGACCTCTGGAAATGCTGGTGGTGTTGTCCAAGAGGGGTTTCCATCCTCTGGCTCCTCCAGAGCTCAGCATCCTGGCCAAAGGGATTCCTGCTACTTGTCCCACCAGGGCATGGAAGGTCTTGAGCACAACGATGAAGCCTTGCAGCCTCAGCTCCACGTCCACCCACATCCCAGCTTGGATGACCAAGACCTCTGGAAATGCTGGTGGTGTTGTCCAAGAAGGTTTTCCATCCTCTGGCTCCTCCTCCAGAGCTCAGCATCCTGGCCAAAGTGATGCCTGCTACTTCTCCCACCAGGGCATGGAAGGTCTTGACCACAACGATGAAGCCTTACAGCCTCAGCTCCATGTCCACCCACATCCCAGCTTGGATGGCAATGAACCAGACCAAGTCGTGAAGGTGACCCCATTCCAATGGTGAAGAAGATGAGAGGGTTCACCTTTAAGCACCATGCTAGGTTGCTCAGAGGGGCTACTTGCTCCTCCTGATACCCAGACTCACGGTGCTGCCTCCCACCTCCTGGTGCTTGGTGGGGCTGGTAGAACTCTGAGCAGGCTGGCAACATGAAGACTCCTCAGTCTGCAAAGAAAACCACCTCTCAAGAGCTCTGGTAGCATCCAGGGCTGACAAATGAGGAGACCTCCCCATCTTTCTTCACCCAGAGGTCTCCTCGGGGCATTTGGAGGAAGATGCTGCCTTCCAGCATCAGCCTTGTAGATGGGACCAAAGGCGAGGGAGGCAGCCGAGCTCTGGGAAGCTATGAAGGGCCCTGAGCCTTGACAGGGGACTCTCCTGTCCCTCACCTCGTCCTCATTGTCCACACCACACCTCTTCCCCCGTGTCCTCCAGTCCCAAAATCATGCTTTACCTGCCGGGGGTGCCTCCAACCCCTCCGGGAGGGGCCGCGCTCCGTCGGGTGCTTTTCTAACTCTTTTTTTTTTTGTTGTTTTTCTTCCCCACCATTGCAGGAAAAGCTCTTCTAATGTTCTCTCTCCCTCTCCTTATCCCTTTTCCTAGTCCCCACCAAAAGGTGCCACCATTCCCTACCGCCCAAAGCCCGCCTCCACCCCTGTCATTTTTGCAGGTGGTCAGGTAAGAGCCGACCCGCTTGCAGCCTCCACTGCCAACCTCAGCCTTTTACTGCAGCACCAGCCGCTGCCCGTTAGTGCACTCAGGTTTCTTGCCTTCTGACTTGCATGGGGCCATCCCATCCGTCACGGGTCACGTCGGGTGGACCAAAGCTCTTTGCAGAACTGCTAAGGGGGTTTGCAAGCCCCCCACCCCGGGTTAAACGGCGGAGCTCCTCTGCTGGAGGATGAGGGCAGGGGCAGG
>NW_008593648.1:4349-13542 GCF_000691845.1 Merops nubicus | reverse complement strand
CGTCGTCGTTGAGAGCACCGTCGCTGGTGCATCCAGGGGAGGTTGGAGGGTTGCTTGGTTAGACCCAAAGTTAGCGTTTGCCAACAGTGTGGAGGAGAAAAGTGAGGAGGAAAAGCCCCCGCTGAGGCAAGGGGATAGAATCATAGAGCCCTTTAGGTTGGAAGAGACCTTTAAGATCATCAAGTCCAACCATCAAGCCAACACCACCAAGTCCTCTGCTAAAACAGATCAGGATCTGTCAGGGTTGGAAGGGACCACAAGGATCCCCCAGTTCCAACCCCTCTGCCATGAGCAGGGACACCTCCCACTAGATCAGGCTGCCCAGAGCCTCCTCCAGCCTGGCCTTAAAGACCCCCAGGGATGGGGCCTCACACACCTCATGGTGGCTACAGGTCTTTGTCTTGTAGCATCTCTAGTCCTGTTAAAAATCACTTTGAGTGGTCGTAGTGGAGCTGAGATAGGAAAAGCTCATCCCAGCCCCTCCAGGACCACGCTGAGCCTCTCTTCAGGGCAGCCCCCACGAAAGGCTCCTCCCCATTGCTGGTGCTTGGTCAGCTTGGCGTGTTGCCTCCCCCAAAAAAGGCCACAAGCTCTGGTGGGGCTCATCTCTTGCCCACAGACAACCTTTGGTGGCAATGCCCAGTGGTTGCTCTACAGGCTTGCTGTCACCACGTGGTGTTTCTGCTGACCCTTGGGAAGCAGTGGCAGGTTTTATCTTCTCAAGGTCCCCGTTGGCCGTGCCGTGGGGGCTGGTGGTTGTTCTGCAGGTGAAAATCACTTCCCATGGCACGTGATCCATGAAAAGAGAGCAGTTGAGCAGGTAGCTGCTTTTAAGAGGAGGATTTGAACCCGTGCTTCTTCCACCTCATCTACTGACCTCACCTGGTGACCTGTCTGTAGATGCCACCATCTACAGACCATCCAGATGCTACCATCTGGAGGTCCACCAGTGGGAGAAACGCTTCCCAGGGGCTCTCACAGCCAGGGTGAAGCTGCAGCTGATGCCATTCCGAGCAGCTCCATGTTTCATTTCTCCCCAACCCTCAGAAACAGCAGAAGGACAAACTAAGGATGAGAGCAAAGCCCAGAGCAGAGGCTATTTTGGGCAGCGTGCTGAATTAGCATCTCTTAGTCATCTCTGCCATCAGGAGGAACGTGTCATTTGGCCTGAGCAGCCGTCCTGGAAAAGAGCTTTGAGTCCAGCTGCTTGGTGAACTTATCTTCTCCAAAGGGAGAGTAAGATGGAGGTAGCAAAGGGTTGGTGTCTTGGACAGAAGTCACATCATGGGAAGAAGCTACTGCTTCTGAAATCAGAGCTTGGATGGGATCAACCCTCTTGTCCATGTGCAGCCCCTGCAGCGAGCTGGATTCCCACCAGCAGGTGCCCTCAGGGGTGGGTTGCATCTGTCCAAGACACCTTCCTGCCTTTAATTTGCTTTTTTTCCTAATTAAAAAACCAACAAACCCAATGAAACCTCCAGGAAAGATTGAGCTTCTTAGAGCCACCTCTGCCCCACGGGGCTGGGCTGCCAGCAGGCACTGGGACTGGCATTTCTCTGGGCAGGGCTTTGCCTCTTTTCTCCTCCACGATTTTGGGGCTGTTCCTCACACAAAATGCTTTGGCTTTTTATTTGCAAACGACGTGGCAAATTTGGAGGAAGCTCAGAGGTGTGGGGGGTTTTTTCCCCCTTTTTTTTCCTGGCTATCTTTACTCTCCCTTTGTAAAATATTATCCATCTCTGTTGTCATTTCTTTCAGAATCATCTGAATAATGTCTCTAACCAGGGAGAGAGGTTTTGCTAGGCGGTTAAGTCCTAAATATGGGGCTCTCTGGGATTGCTGCAAACGATGGGGGGAAAAAAAACCCCACTAAACAGTTTGCCTGGCAAAAAATAAAAGACTCAGTGCTCTGAGTGGCTTTTTAGGGTCACATTGAGGTGTGAAGGGCAGTGGGGATGTTACTGTGGATCCCCTACCCAGATAATCCTGCTCTGAGGTGTCTTTTTTGGGCTGCAAAGCCCCGTCACCACCTTATATTCCTGCTCCATGCAGTTCTGGCATCTTTAAAGAGCTGTTTTCTTCCTTTTGGGGAAGCCAAATTAAGTTTAAGCCTTTAAATGTAGATTTGCTCCAGGTTTGATTGGAGGGGTACGTGTCCCTCCTGCCCCCCAAGACTTGTTGCCCCCGGGGGATTTAATGTGGGGCTAACCAAGGGGGTGCATGGGGCAACTGCTTGCTGCATGGAAAGGGGTTTTTCTCCTCCCCTCCAGCCTCAAAATTAAGCTGGTGAATTAAAACTCCAACCTCCTGCACCCCACTTTTCCCAGCAGCACAGCAAGGGGAGGGGCGTGCTGGTGGCTCAGCCCCCCCCAGTTATCTGGGGGGAACAGGGGGGTCCTGGGCAGAGCTGGGCAAGGGGGGTGGGCTCCTTTTTAGCCCCTCCATTCCCAGCCTTCACCCCCCGTTAGGCAGAAAGGGGCAAATCCTGGGGGCCAAGAGTACCCTGCGTGAGGCTTTGGAGCCATCTCCTGCCAACCCTTAATAATCTGGTTTTTCTTTCTCCTTTTTCAGGCCTATACAATTCAGGGACAATACGCAATTCCACACCCGGATGTGAGTTTTACCCTCGTTTTTTTAATTCTTCTCCCCTTTTACATCACCTGCATGCTACTGTTAATTCACATAATATTAATATTAAGCAATAATATTAATAGCCCGTTCGCCACGTCGACCGGCCGTGTGTCGTAGCTGTAATACCTTCATTAGCCTTTTAACCTCTCAGCACTAAACTTGATTCATTCTGAGGACTTGGCCTGATGCTAAATTATCTGGATTGCTCAGTGCTATCCCTTGGTTCTGAGACAAACCACGCTCGATGCATTTTGTGCCTCCAAATGACCCAAAACGTGCAAAGATAAGGAGGAAAAAAAAACATCCTTCCCTCTCTATTTCACCCTCGTCCTTAAAATGTTGGGGGGAGGGAGGGGGATTTGCAGGGAAAATTTGCTCTCTGTGTGTCTGACTGCTAAAAGGAATAGAAGATGAGTCTGTTTTGAAGGGTTTCTCTGAAAAGCAGAGTTTCTCTGGTAGCTGCTCAGCTTCTGGGGTCGTGACGGCTGCCACGCGCCAGGGAGCTCTTGGGGAAGGGTCTTGGTGTTTCCCAAAAAGCATTTCAGAGGGGAGAAAAATCCCTGGTGAGTCCCACTGCAGAGACCCCTCGGCGCTGGGAGTCGCTCTGGGCACGCGGCTTAATTCTAGGTGGGGTGGTTTGGGTGGAAAGTCTTCTCCAGGCTTAATTCTAGGTGGGGTGGTTTGGGTGGAAAGTCTTCTCCAGGCTTAATTCTAGGTGGGGTGGCTTGGGCTTGGGTGTGAAGTCGTCTCCAGGCTTAATTCTAGGTGGGGTGGTTTGGGTGGAAAGTCTTCTCCAGGCTTAATTCTAGGTGGGGTGGTTTGGGTGGAAAGTCTTCTCCAGGCTTAATTTTGGGTGCTGAGAAATATTCTTAATGGTGTGGAGTTCACTTTGACCCCCCCTAAGTGGAATAGAAGTCAATACATCCATGTATTTAGGGTAGATCAATGCATTCTTTGTCCCAGTTTCCCTTTGCAAGTGGCGGTGAGCCCTGAGAGTGTTTTCCTTGTTATTTAACACGAATGAAACACATTTAATAGGTTTTCTGGCTGTGCTCTGCCCTGTTCCCAGCAGAGCCACGAGCTCTGTCCTTGCTCTTGTAGCTCTCTCACAAAGATGGGTCATTTGAAACCCTGCTCGGTGCAGAATCCAGTCTTGGAGGGGGATTTCAGAGCATTGCCCTTGCTCTCAGAGGTGTTTATCTGGAGTGGATGCCTTTTGCAGACCCGTGGCTGAGAAGCAGGAAGGATTTCCAATGCTTAAGTTAAAAGGCAAGCCCCTGCCCTGGTTTTCTCCTCAGGGAAAAACCCTCAGGGCAGTGGGAGTTTTGGCTCGTGAAGAGCTTCAGCATTGCCCAGGTCCCTGTAAGCTGTTTGGGGTGTGATGTGTTCATGAGCTGAGTTCCTGAGGTCTACGGTGGAGATGAAAGGACATTTGTGGCAGTCAGGACTGTGACTGAAATAAATACCAAGGGCATGAAAGCTCCCAAACCAGGGCATCACTCCTGGCTCTGTGTGAGATGTAACCCAGGCTCTGCTCTGGCTACCTGGTGATGCTCAGCACGGCTGCAGGTTGGTCCTGGACCTCCTGTCCTGCCCTGTGTCTTCCAGCATTGTCAGAGGGGGAGCTCCCCTCTGATTCGGGTGGAAAACTAAAGTCTGAAGACCTGCTCTCAGGTTTTTGCTCTCAGCTTTTTCCAGGGAGCAGGTTTTGTGCACTGCCCCCCTCTCCTCTCGTGAGCTTGTTTTATTGCTGTTATCTTGGGCGTTTGCTGAATACCACTATCCAAATCATGTCTTAAAAAAATATGTTTGATCAGTATTGGAAAGGATTTTGGTGTTTTGGCCATCAGGCAAGACTGATGCTCCTCAGCAGTGCCAGCAAAGGCACGGGACCTTTCATCCAGAGTCCTAACTGGTGCTAACGAGTTCTGCAAACAGAGCGTGCCTGGGTTAAATCTGATAGAAAATGGTGTAGTTCTTAAATTAAAAGTGGCAGATCCTGGCATCCCTGGTACCTGCAGGAGAGGTGGTGTGGCTGGACTGATCCAGAGTTGACTGTGCTTCTGCAGGGAGCCTTCGTGGCACGTGTTGGGCTCGTTTGCTGTCGTGCAGGGAGACACGTGGACCTCTCTCTGAAGCCAGCAGAAGCCAAGGAGGGGGGGTCCTGGGGCCTCTGCCAGGCTGGGCTCCCTCGGGTACCCCTCTGGGCACTTGCAGGCGTTTCCTCTCCCTTCTGCCCCCCTCCAGTCTCTCCCCCTGCTGTGCTCAGCCCCCCCAGGTCTGTTCTCTCTCCGGCGCTTGCCCCTCGCCACTGCTGGCCAGACCTCCCCACGCTCCCTCCCCAGCCACACTGCAGGAGCAAGGAGGGGTTTTTTTTGAGTATCATTTCCCCCAAAACCACAGAAATCACAACTTCTGCCTCCCCCTCCTCCCTTGGGAGGAGGTGGGTGCAACAAGTGGGTTTTTTAGGGCCTGGTGTGATCCTGGCAACCCTCTGAGCACCTACGAAACGGCTGAGCTGACTGATAAAGACCCTTCAGCTCAACTGCTAGACTTCAGCCCAGTTTGGTTCATTTTCTTTCGTTTCATCCTTTGTGGTTTTGTTTTGTTATTATTTCTTTTGTTAATTTGGGGCAGCGAAACAGAGCACAAAATGTATTCCAAACAAACTCCTCTCTGTGCCACCGCTCCCTGAGCGGGCACGAAAACCCAGCGGGCACAACAAGGGATAGAAGGATCTGAAATACCTACTGGTCACGGCCAAAGCCCATATTTCCCATATTTCCCCACGCTGCTGGGAGGGGTTTTGCACCTCCTAAGATGCCAAGAGCTGCAGTCTTGTCCATCTCCCAAAGGCTTTTCCCACCAAGAGTCACGGCACGGGAGCGTTTGCTGCGGGGGGCAAGCGGTCACGATGCGGCTCCGGCAGCACGAAGAGGCTCTTCTGGCTGCTGGCAACTGGTGGCCACCAGCCTGGCGGTGCCTTTGAGGTGGCCTCTCTGCTCTAAAGCCAGCCTGAAGCCGGCGGCAGCCTCTGGTCACAAGTTGCAAAGCCCAGGAGGGGGCTGGAAGCGCCGACGGCTCGTGGCGAAGGAGATGGAACCATTTGGCCCAGGGGTGGAAAGTGAGAATGGGCTTCTTGCTGGTATCGTACTTCAGACCCTGACCAAGCACTTCTGCAAAAGATTTGGGCTTTATTGCATTTGACCCAGGCCAAGTCCTTCTGCTAATGGTTTTGCCATGTCTCACCATGGCTACCTGGTTTAGGTTTGGTTTTTTTTTTTTCCCCCCCCCGTTTTTTCTTTTCTTTTTTTTTTTTTCTTTTCTTTTTCCCTTCCGTTATAATTTTGTTCTTGATTTTCGGTGTGACTTGTTGTACTCTATAACAATAACCTTCTTAGCTCTAATGTCCCTCCTACCCCTCAGCAGTTGACCAAGCTCCACCAGTTGGCTATGCAGCAAACCCCCTTTACTCCCCTTGGACAGACCACCCCCGCTTTCCCTGGTACGTACCCACACGCCCTTTCTAGATCTCCTTCTCTTCTTACCTGTAGAGTTTCTCTCTCTTTCTAAACTCATGCTATTTAATGGAAGCGAGCAGGGGCGAGGAGAACTGAAGTTGCAATGTCCACGGGAAAAGGTTGGCAGGGAGACAGGAGGAGTTTTGGGGGGTTACGGCCCCCCTGGGCGAGCGTTCAGCCGTGACTCGTGCACGCCTCTCCTTGCCTCGCCCCCAGCTCTGCTGGCTTGCCCAGCAGAAGCACGGGGGGCCAGCCTCCCCCCCCTCTCCCCCCTCTGAGGAGGCAGCATCCCCTGCCACGTGCTGATCCAGACCTCCGTGGGACATCCCCGCGTTTCCCAGGGGGAACGGCTGAGCGCCGGCCGGCCGGGGATGCTGCCCCGGGGAAGGGGGGGGGTGTCGACGGGGAGAGGTGCTGAGCTGGGCAGGATGGCACCTCCCCCAGCCCCCCACACCGGGATGGAGCCACGGCCTCGGGGAGTCACCTGGATTGGGAGGACAGGCAGCCGTGGCGTGGCTGAGCAGCCTGGTCCCCCAGGCTGGCGTGGCAAGGTGATGCGTTCCACGGCGACCCGGGAAGCAGATAGAGCGCAGGGGATGGAGATACTTAAAGCACCTTTGCTTACTTGGTGGCCAAAGGTTGGAAATGCCTTTTACTGACGTGTGTTCATCATATTTTGAGCTTCCTAGATGAAGTGACATTGCTTATCTCCTCGAAGGCAAAAGCATTAAACCTGTTTCTTCTTTGCTCTTCAGGAGAAAAGCTGCCCTTACATTCCTCCGAAGAAGCTCAAAATCTGATGGGCCAATCATCAGGTAAAACACAAAGCTGCAGGGAAATGAGCAGCCTTCTGTTGAAATGCATTTCTTCAAAAGGACTGTGCCGTTGTTGTGCTCCTAGAGAACCCATGGGCTTTGTGGAGGAGACAGCAGGTTACTCGTGGTGGGCAGGGAGGGACCGTGTTTGCCCAGCATCTCCAAAGAAAAGAGCCTGGAGTTCATTGTCTTGTAGGTTTTTGATGTTTGCGTGGGACAGGAAGACATCAGAGCCATTGCCCTTATTCTTTCATTTCATTTTGCTCAGAAGCAGTAGGAAAATGCCTGTGGGGAAGAAAAAAAAATGCCATGAAGTTTTAGCCATCTCTGAGCCGTTCGTTTGCCCTGGGATGGGAGCTGGAGGAGCCCGAGCGTGGCTGTAATCTTGGGGGAGTTTTGATATCAAACATCACACACGTTCATCCCCCTGTGCTGGACGTGCTCATCTTTTCTAACCTCCTGTTGCTTCGAGGAGTTCTCCCGAGGCCTGGAGGCTCATGGGCAAGGTGAGCCAGACCTCCTCCCCATAAACCTGGGGCACACACGTGCTCTGTGCCCAGCCAGGCTGCAGCACGTGTGACTCCAGAGAGTCTGGGGTCATCACCTCACTACAAAAACAAACACAGCCTGAGTGAATAGACCCCACAAGATGGGGACAACTGTGGATTTTGTGATGCCAGCCTCTGCAGCCCTGCTTTCTGCACGCCCTGCTTGCCCTCTGCAGTCACCCAAGGCACTAATCCTGCCCTGTCCACACTGCAGCACGTGCATATCGGAGAGGGAGGATCTGGTTTGCCAAAATAACCAACCTCCAGGTAGAGGTGAAGGCCATGGCTGTTCCTTGATGGCTGTTGTCATGCAGGGATGGTGCTGTACCAAGGCACCACGTGCTCCGAGGGCTTCCAGCAGCACCCGTGGCATCTGAGTGTGGGGCAGGGGACCCCAATCTCTGAGTCTGAGCAGCCTAGATTGCAGTTCCAAAGACCTCAGCGCTGCTCTGAGGCCATCCCCATAGCTCTGCTGTCTTCAGAAGACATTTTCTGCCATTGGGCTGCTGCTGGGCTGAGCCTTGTAACACACGGCCAAGAAACTGGGACACCTGCCCCCTGAGGGCCACGTCTTGGTGTTAGGGGGAGTCCATCTGTCCCTCCACGGTGAGGAAGCTCGGTGTGAAAGATGGGCCAGGGCTGCTGAGATGTCTCTCCCCTCACCGTGTGCTAGGGAGTCAGAGCTGCCCACGAGCACTGCCCGCTGTGAGAAACCTGGGCAGGAGCTGTGGAGCTCAGGATTTGGCCTTCATACACCAAGGAGGGTGCAGGGCTGCAGAGGGTGGGGGGTTTTCATCCCCATCCTTTGCATTTCTCCTCCTCTGGGAGCTCCCAACTCCAAGACGTGGTCGAGAGGTGGGTGCCTGCGTGGTGCACCCAGGTTTGGTGTCTCTGTGAGGGAGCTGCAGCTGGGGAGCTGCTTTTGGGGCAGCACAGGACTCGTGCATGGGCCCAGCAGATATCCAACGTTCTCCTTTCCAGAGGTGATGCTGAAATGGGGGTTGCAACCTGAAGCTTCGTCTCAGTCCTTTAAACATTTCACTCGACCAGTGCTGCTACCCAGAGAGTTGAGACCTGCTGAGTTTTAGAACCTGTGAGGCTGTTGCTGGTGAAACTGGATGGGAACATCTTCTCCCATGGGTGGAAGGTGCAGACCAGCCAAATTTGGCCCCTGGCTTGCAGCAGTTGCTCAGCACAGTTCAGGCAGTGGCAGGTTGCTGTGTGGCACGAGGAATTCCATGCTGCTGCTGTCTTCTAGCAGCCCAGCAGTTCCAGTCTCCTCGTGATTCCTTGGCTCTGCACCTCCTTGCTCTCCTCCTTCCTTGGAGAGAGACCTTGCAGCCTCTTGTCCTCTGGCACAGGCTGCTCTTAAAAGCCTTCAGCAGTAGTTTATACCTTACAGATAAGGGGGTTGGGGCAGTTGGTGCAAATTCCAGCAGTCACCAGACAGCTGCTCTCTTGCAGATTTATAGAATCAGTCTGGTGGGAAAAGACCTTCAAGGTCATCAGGTCCAACCCTGACCCCAGCCCTGCCAGGTCCCCACTGCCCCGTGTCCCTCACCCCACATCTCCACGGCTTGGAGACCCCTCCAGGGGTGGGGACTCCACCACTGCCCTGGGCAACCCTCCAGGGCAAGAAATTGTCCCTCAGCTCCAACCTCAACCTCACCTTGCGCAA